>NC_134353.1:191601288-191901288 GCF_048569485.1 Anomaloglossus baeobatrachus
ACCTGAATAGAAGCTGAAACCAGCAGTGCCATCTAGTGCAGAGAATGGCTAATAAGAGATCAGTCTGTGGCAATAAAAGATCATTCTATTATTTTCTCGTATTAAAGGCAAAAGTATAAGTAGTAAATAAACTCATCCTCCTTTACCAGTAGCAGGCGAGGTAATGGCGAGCTATCTACACGATGCCGGTTACAGACGCTGTCATGCTTCATTTGCCCGTCTTCCTGACTTGTGTGACATTTTTAGGGCAAGATGTATCATGAATATTTCATTTTTTGATTCAAATATTTATATGCCAAGTAAACATAAAAGTTAAGAGGGAACTTAAACTCCTTCGCAGCCCGGCTGACATGGCTGTTCTAGCCGCCCCTCCTGGCACTTACAGCTTCTTGCCGGCCTGGTAACCAGGAAAATACATGTTAAATATTGATTTTTTTCCTCAGTGTTAATTCTATGGGGAGAATCCACGACGAGAAAGCTGGAAAGATTGAGCCTTCCAGATGAGAATTTTCCGTAACAAACCATTATGGACTTTGCTTTTTTGTTAAAATCTCAAAACCACTGCGAGTGAAATCCCAGTGCTATATAACCAATAGGAGCAGGCCTGCATGCATTTACACTTAGGTGGGACACAGCTACGGTTACCCCCCATACTAGATGATCTCATACAATGCATTGTCCCGCACCAGTGACACTCTAATATAAATCTTCCCATCCCCTGCACCCTCCCCCCCCACCCACACCCAGCCTGGCTGAGTGGAGAGGGTCACCAGAGGTTGACCACCAGCACTTACGCCAAACATAACATCTTTGTGCTAGCTCAGAAAGAGAATTTCATTCCTGAGAGATCAGATTCAATCATGCCGTCAGAAGTGAGGGCGAAGCTGCGGCAGCAGATGGATCTCTCCTCTCTCTGTTTGTGGGAGTTCAACTAATAAAAGAGGAAAAATGAGAATGTGCACCTAGATCAGCAGACAGCTGGATGAGACGTCATGGAAGGAGAGCATCTACAATGGCCAGATTCATGGGGAGGCATGAACATCAAAATGGGAGTGACAGCCAGGACAAGCAAATCAGATGTGCCCATGCACAAGACCCAAAACAGCCAAACAACCAAAACCCGGGCAAAGACTGAACGTCGTGAGATATTACGGAGAAATGAAGGTGTCAACCCAGTGATCCTCACAAACCAGACTACAGCTCAACGCAACGGTATCACGGTAGCCACAAAGTCTGGTCTGCCTCCAGATCTACATAGGATTTGGCTCTTCACGTCCAACTAAATGGTAATAAGGGTAATTCATACCACAGTACCGAGGGAGCATTTTAGCATCTTTTTTTATTTTGTCCACAGGACCTAATATAAATGCAAGTCCACCAACATGAACTCATAACTAGAGATGAGCAGACCCAAGGTTCGGTGTATGGACAGACTTTACAAAAAAAAAGTACAGGTTCGGAGTTCGGGTGCTTTACGTATGACCACCACTCGCATGAGCATCGCAGTGCATGGGAACGCTCGGTGCTCCGCCCAGTGTGAGCCGCTTGTAGGGTTTGAATGACTCACACTGGGGTAACGACACCATGATGTACTATGCCACCCCCAAAAAAGTTTAAAAAACTTCATCCACCCGCCCCTGGAAGTGATCTGTTTATGGCTGGCTGCATGTGGGGCGAAGACCCGATCTGCCCAATTAGTGACGTCTATAAAGGTTCAGGTCAAGTCCAGGATCCAAACCAAACTTTATCTAAAGTCCAGATGAAGCCGCTGAGCCGAATTTCCACGAGTCTGCTCATCTCTACTCAGAACATAATAGATCCAATGATGCTGTTAATTCAGGACATAAAACCTGAGATCAGGTCAGGACTTGAGGCCTTATTATGGATGCTAAAATGTGCTCGCTGTCTGAACGAGGACAAAGGGCAAAAGTGGCCTAAACTTGTAAATCACAAGAAAGCTCAGTTTTAGTGAAGCTTCCTGGGAATGACCTCTACGTCCTCCTTGGGGCCATTTACAGGTCACTGGACACTGAAGAACAGCTGCTTTTACTAGATTAGATAGGGAATGTATCAATTCAGACCCCATAATCTACCAGCTTGGACCTGCACCACAGCACAGAAGGTGGAGGGTACGAAATGCTCCGATCACGTCAACCCACATGGATGCCAGCCTTTTTCCCGCTTCTAGATGTGGTCCTGGTCCAAAAGGGTGAAAATAACTATAAAGCAAGAAAAGTACACTTGTCCTTCTGCCACAATTTTTAAATCCTTTACAATCTCTATATTTTATAAAGCACATGTAACAGTTTAGGTCGAATGCAGTGGTTTTGTCAGTTTTCACATATACTATACTGCAAACAATAAGCAAATAATAATTGAAAAATAATATAAAAAAAACAAAACAAACTACAACCTGAATATTGACCAGCAATTCCAGCCCAAGTCCCCCGAATACTGACCAGCAATTCCAGCCCAAGTCCCCCGAATACTGACCAGCAATTCTAGCCAGAGTCCCCTGAATACTGACCAGCAATTCCAGCCCAAGTCCCCCGAATACTGACCAGCAATTCTAGCCCGAGTCCCCTGAATACTGACCAGCAATTCTAGCACGAGTCCCCCGAATACTGACCAGCAATTCCAGCCCGAGTCCCCCGAATACTGACCAGCAATTCTAGCCCGAGTCCCCTGAATACTGACCAGCAATTCTAGCCCGAGTCCCCTGAATACTGACCAGCAATTCTAGCCCGAGTCCCCTGAATACTGACCAGCAATTCTAGCCCGAGTCCCCTGAATACTGACCAGCAATTCTAGCCCGAGTCCCCTGAATACTGACCAGCAATTACAGCCCGAGTTCCCTGAATACTGACCAGCAATTCTAGCCCGAGTCCCCTGAATACTGACCAACAATTCTAGCCCGAGTCCCCTGAATACTGACCAACAATTCTAGCCCGAGTCCCCTGAATACTGACCAGCAATTCTAGCCCGAGTCCCCTAAATACTGACCAGCAATTCTAGCCAGAGTCCCCTGAATACTAAGCAGCAATTCCAGCCCGAGTCCCCCGAATACTGACCAGCAATTCTAGCCCGAGTCCCCTGAATACTGACCAGTAATTCCAGCACGAGTCCCCTGAATACTGACCAGCAATTCCAGCCCGAGTCCCCTGAATACTGACCAGCAATTCTAGCCAGAGTCCCCTGAATACTGACCAGCAATTCTAGCCCGAGTCCCCTGAATATTGACCAGCAATTCTAGCCCGAGTCCCCTGAATATTGACCAGCAATTCTAGCCCGAGTCCCCTGAATACTGACCAGCAATTCTAGCCCGAGTCCCCTGAATATTGACCAGCAATTCTAGCCCGAGTCCCCTGAATATTGACCAGCAATTCTAGCCCGAGTCCCCTGAATACTAAGCAGCAATTCTAGCCCGAGTCCCCTGAATACAGACCAGCAATTCTAGCCAGAGTCCCCTGAATACTGACCAGCAATTCTAGCCCGAGTCCCCTGAATACAGACCAGCAATTCTAGCCCGAGTCCCCTGAATATTGACCAGCAATTCTAGCCCGAGTCCCCTGAATATTGACCAGCAATTCTAGCCCGAGTCCCCTGAATACTAAGCAGCAATTCTAGCCCGAGTCCCCTGAATACAGACCAGCAATTCTAGCCAGAGTCCCCTGAATACTGACCAGCAATTCTAGCCCGAGTCCCCTGAATACTGACCAGCAATTCTAGCACGAGTCCCCTGAATACTGACCAGCAATTCTAGCCAGAGTTCTCTGAATACTGACCAGCAATTCTAGCCCGAGTCCCCTGAATACTGACCAGCAATTCCAGCACGAGTCCCCTGAATACTGACCAGCAATTCTAGCCCGAGTCCCCTGAATACTGACCAGCAATTCTAGCCCGAGTCCCCTGAATACTGACCAGCAATTCTAGCCCGAGTTCTCTGAATACTGACCAGCAATTCTAGCCCGAGTCCCCTGAATACTGACCAGCAATTACAGCCCGAGTTCCCTGAATACTGACCAGCAATTCTAGCCCGAGTTCCCTGAATACTGACCAGCAATTCTAGCCCGAGTCCCCTGAATACTGACCAACAATTCTAGCCCGAGTCCCCTGAATACTGACCAACAATTCTAGCCCGAGTCCCCTGAATACTGACCAGCAATTCTAGCCCGAGTCCCCTGAATACTGACCAGCAATTCTAGCCAGAGTCCCCTGAATACTAAGCAGCAATTCCAGCCCGAGTCCACCGAATACTGACCAGCAATTCTAGCCCGAGTCCCCTGAATACTGACCAGTAATTCCAGCACGAGTCCCCTGAATACTGACCAGCAATTCCAGCCCGAGTCCCCTGAATACTGACCAGCAATTCTAGCCAGAGTCCCCTGAATACTGACCAGCAATTCTAGCCCGAGTCCCCTGAATATTGACCAGCAATTCTAGCCGAGTCCCCTGAATACTGACCAGCAATTCTAGCCCGAGTCCCCTGAATACAGACCAGCAATTCTAGCCCGAGTCCCCTGAATACTGACCAGCAATTCTAGCCCGAGTCCCCTGAATACTGACCAGCAATTCTAGCACGAGTCCCCTGAATACTGACCAGCAATTCTAGCCAGAGTTCTCTGAATACTGACCAGCAATTCTAGCCCGAGTCCCCTGAATACTGACCAGCAATTACAGCCCGAGTCCCCTGAATACTGACCAGCAATTCTAGCCCGAGTCCCCTGAATACTGACCAGCAATTCTAGCCCGAGTCCCCTGAATACTGACCAGCAATTACAGCCCGAGTCCCCTGAATACTGACCAGCAATTCTAGCCCGAGTCCCCTGAATACTGACCAGCAATTCTAGCCCGAGTCCCCTGAATACTGACCAGCAATTCTAGCCCGAGTCCCCTGAATACTGACCAGCAATTCTAGCCCGAGTTCTCTGAATACTGACCAGCAATTCTAGCCCGAGTCCCCTGAATACTGACCAGCAATTACAGCCCGAGTTCCCTGAATACTGACCAACAATTCTAGCCCGAGTCCCCTGAATACTGACCAACAATTCTAGCCCGAGTCCCCTGAATACTGACCAACAATTCTAGCCCGAGTCCCCTGAATACTGACCAGCAATTCTAGCCAGAGTCCCCTGAATACTAAGCAGCAATTCCAGCCCGAGTCCCCCGAATACTGACCAGCAATTCTAGCCCGAGTCCCCTGAATACTGACCAGTAATTCCAGCACGAGTCCCCTGAATACTGACCAGCAATTCCAGCCCGAGTCCCCTGAATACTGACCAGCAATTCTAGCCAGAGTCCCCTGAATACTGACCAGCAATTCTAGCCCGAGTCCCCTGAATATTGACCAGCAATTCTAGCCCGAGTCCCCTGAATACTAAGCAGCAATTCTAGCCCGAGTCCCCTGAATACAGACCAGCAATTCTAGCCCGAGTCCCCTGAATACTGACCAGCAATTCTAGCCCGAGTCCCCTGAATACTGACCAGCAATTCTAGCCCGAGTCCCCTGAATATTGACCAGCAATTCTAGCCCGAGTCCCCTGAATATTGACCAGCAATTCTAGCCCGAGTCCCCCTTTTGTAATGCTTTGTGCCTCTGTAATTACAAGTGAAATGCTAAATGCCTGGACTTCCAACCTCTGGCTCAGAAAGGATTGCTCATATTTGGCACAAGCGCACTCTTCTGGGCAGCCCTACAAGATTCATTATTCACTTCACAAGGCCCACCTGCTTGGCACACAGCCATCGTGGCATCAAGTTCAGAATAAAACACATTTATAAAATCATATAGACGTGTTCTGCCTCTGAAGATACCAAGAGGTAAAAGAAAACCAGCTATGTATATGAAGCAGCAGGAGTAATGGCCAGTGGTGTCCTGGGCTCCTCGCTCTCCAGGATGCATCTGTACATGGTAATTACTCTCTCCAAATGGCCCTGCTTTCACTTCATTTGGAAAAATGTGACCCTATATATAAACCTATCCTAACTCATTTATTTCTTGCTACTAGAAATCTTATATGGTGCCCACTATCTGAGGTCGTAGAGACTACTTCTCTTCACAACAACTGCGAGAAGTACTTTGCTACCATTAACAATGCCTTTGCCTCCTATTACCGAAGATGGGATCACTGGAATAGTTTCATACAAGAGATTACATAAAGAAATATTATTTATAACTACTTAAACATTTTCATAAAATGAATCCTTTTATTCAAACCTTCAGTAATGCATTGACAATATGCTTATATTTCTAGAATGGAAGCCTGTTAATATGGTTGAGATTTGTTTACGTTCATTGTTCTTCCTTTTACCCACTCCCTCTTCACCTTGCCTCCCCCCCTTTTCATCCCCAATAAAGTAATTACTTTACCTCCCCCTCCCCCCTTCCCCCTTCTCTTCCCTATACCTCTTCCCCCACCTTCTCTTTCCTATACCTCTCCCCCCTTCTCTTTCCTATACCTCTTCCCCCCCCCTTCTCTTTCCTATACCTCTTCTCCCCCCCCTTCTCTTTCCTATACCTCTTCCCTCCCCCCTTCTTTCCTATACCTCTTCCCCACCTTCTCTTTCCTATACCTCTTCCCACCTTCTCTTTCCTATACCTCTTCCCTCCCCCCCTTCTCTTTCCTATACCTCTTCCCCCCCCTTCTCTTTCCTATACCTCTTCCCCCCCCTTCTCTTTCCTATACCTCTTCCCTCCCCCCTTCCCTTTCCTATACCTCTTCCCCCCCCTTCTCTTTCCTATACCTCTTCCCTCCCCCCTTCTCTTTCCTATACCTCTTCCCCCCCCCCTTCTTTCCTATACCTCTCCCCCTCCCCCCTTCTCTTTCCTATACCTCTTCCCCCCCTTCTTTCCTATACCTCTCCCCCCCCTTCTCTTTCCTATACCTCTTCCCTCCCCCCTTCCCTTTCCTATACCTCTTCCCCCCCCCTTCTCTTTCCTATACCTCTTCCCTCCCCCCTTCTCTTTCCTATACCTCTTCCCCCCCCTTCTTTCCTATACCTCTCCCCCTCCCCCCTTCTCTTTCCTATACCTCTTCCCCCCCTTCTTTCCTATACCTCTCCCCCCCCTTCTCTTTCCTATACCTCTTCCCCCCCCTTCTCTTTCCTATACCTCTTCCCCCCTTCTCTTTCCTATACCTCTCCCCCCCCCTTCTCTTTCCTATACCTCTTCCCCCCTTCTCTTTCCTATACCTCTCCCCCCCCCTTCTCTTTCCTATACCTCTTCCCCCCTTCTCTTTCCTATACCTCTCCCCCCCCTTCTCTTTCCTATACCTCTTCCCCCCTTCTCTTTCCTATACCTCTTCCCCCCCTTCTCTTTCCTATACCTCTTCCCCCCTTCTCTTTCCTATACCTCTTCCCTCCCCCCCTTCTCTTTCCTATACCTCCCTCCCCCCTTCTCTTTCCTATACCTCCCCCATGATAAAGTTTTATTCATACAATAGATCTCCACATGTATTCAAATACTGGTATGCTACACAATATCATCTTGACTGTGTGGATTTGATATGTTATTCTGTTAACCTTATTTTAATAAAAATATATGAAAACACGGTAATTACTTAGCACACGTCTCCTCAGACATCTATACAGGTATTTGTCGCTGTTCACACTGATCTGGATGTACACAATGTCACTCCATCAGTGGAGCAGCCTGAGGCTTGGGGCTGTCATTCATTGAAGCCATTACATATTGACAGCATTAGAGAAAACATGTGAGATCTCCACATTTACACCCAAACTATATAATCTACAGCGTCACAACTGGAGTCTCAGATCTTTTCTAATTCCCCAGAACTGGTTTTCAGAAATCCTCTGCCCAGTTGTGTAGTAATAGTTGTGCAGTGCTGTAAATAATCTGCCGAAAACTCGGCCAAGAATATTCTGCTACAGCACGCTCTATAATACAGGGAAAGGCGAAGACACAACGAGCAAATCCATCTCCCACCATTTCCCCGCCACTTACAAATGATACATTTCCGGAGCAGAATTGGGGCATATGTGAGCTAATACCATCAATGCATTTTATGTGTCTAACTGCAGACTCAAAATTTAAGAAAAATTGAACCTCAAAACTATGTTGTGCCACAAACTGCATTGTACTCCTTAGAGAACCCCACTGAAGACTTTGCACATAACCTCCCTTAAAGGGAACCTGTCAGGTGCAATATGCACCCAGAGCCACGAGCAGTTCTGGGTGCATATTGCTAATCCCTGCCTAGCCGTCCCTGTATACACTCGCATAGATAAAGAGATCTTTGGAAAAAGTATTTCTAAACATCTTTTATCATATGCTAATGAGCGAGGGACTAGTCCCCTGAGCGTTAGTTCCCCTGGCTAGTCGGCCATTAGCATGTTAGTACACCCCTGTGGGTGTGCCATCAAACTAATGAATGTGCAGCGTCACAGGATGATCTCACTCACCAAATCTCCAGAGTCATGCGCACTGAGCCGAAATCCAGCGTCGGATGCGATGGCAGCGGAGAGGTGAGTGAGATCATCCTGTGACGCTGCACATTTATTAGTATAATGGCACACTCACACGGGTGTACTAACATGCTAATGGAGCCGACTAGCCAGGGGAACTAACGCCCAGGGGACTAGTCCCTCGCTCATTAGCATAGGATAGAAGATCTTTAGAAATACTTTTTCTACAGATCCCTTTATCTATGCTAGTGTATACATGGACGGCTAGGCAGGGATTAGCAAGATACACCCTGAACTGCTCATGGTTCCGGGTGCATTAGACCTCACAGGTTCCCTTTAAACGGATGAGGAGCAAGAACCAATATTCTGATTTAGCTTTTTATCCTAAGTCGTGTGGTAAACTCCTAGAGTCCATAATGACGTATAGGATTAGCACTGGATACACGGTCCTCTTCTCTGAAGAGGCTCTTTACCCACGCTCTCAATGTGTAATACCTTTCATATTTACACATTTGTGGGGACAAACTAGACTTCATTACAACTTAGGTCTTTCAGTATTTGGTCACAATTTTGCTCCAGATTACATACCCAAAACCAGGAGTGGATCCGATACAGGGAAAAAACTATAATTGAAAGATTCCCACCTATTTGACACCTATTCTGTGTTTTGGAGCCACTCCTGGTTTTGGATCACAGATGCTGATGAAATACAGAAGAATAAAATAAAACTGAGGAGTTAATTAGGAGTAAGGATACGGGCACATGCCATCTTGTTCCATCAGGCAGATTCTGCAAAAAATAAATGCACAGCAATGTAAAACCGTCATGGCTGTGCACATGTTCAGCCATTTGTTTCTTCTTTTTTAGGGGTGGGTAAGCACGAAGCAGTTTAAAGAGGTAGTATTTGTCCTATACTGTTTAGGGCTCTTTCACACGTTTGTGCAAATCAGTCCTGTCGGATCAGAGAGCGCAGCCTGACATTGCCTCTCCCGACCAAAGCATGATATAGAAATATCTGGAGCGGTCCTGCTTGGGTGAGGAATTGTGCGGCAGTCCGGTCATTGCAATCCAAGATCAGACCAATGATAATGGACGTCTGGGAGAGCCCTTATAGGTTCAAAGAATAGAAAAAAGCAACGCCAACCAAGTTTTTCCTAGGCAAAACCACTACAGGAAAAAGCCGGTATTTCTTACCTCAAGTTGCTTTGCCTAGGAAAACCTTGGCATCTTAAAGACGTCGTGTGCACATATACTAAAGTTCTGTTTACACCACCAACTTTAATTGCTCATTCTGTGTAAACAGGGCATGTGCTGCCCAGAAGCATGGTCGCATACAACCACCTTGCTGCCCAAAACTACAAACTTTTAAACAAAGCAAAAAGGATATCACCAGCAATTGAGCATTTCACTTAATGAATGTTTCCCTGTTTACACTCATGATTATCAAAAAAGAAGCGTACTGGAAAATGGCGCAGTGTAAAGGCCCCTTTAATGAGGCCGTATTCATCACTGCACACAGTGGACAGCTCACTGAATACTGATCACAAAGCCCGATCGATGGCTAAAAACAACAAAGCTGGTGGATAGTTAGAAACTAAATCGTGTTAAAAATAAAGAAAGGCATCAACGACTCTAAATATTATATAAATAAAAGCTGTCATCTATAAAAGGCCTACTAAATAATACATATAGAAAGCCAAGGAGCAGCTCTACGATTACATTTCCCTTATCTAGCGGGAAATGCATAATTCATGGACAAAAGAAAAGGAACATGGACATTCTCCACATTCTACAAACGCTCAGCTGAAAATGTGTGTATATATGTATACACACAAAAGGAGGATCCTTTCCCTAAATATGAAGACCATCTATGTGCGCTGGATCCTTCCTAGGAAAACCGCTCCTGTTACAGGGGTCAAATTATAAATGCATGACCGCTGGGTCCCCGCTAATCTGAAGACCTGGGCTCTGGTTTGCATGGAGCAATGGTCCCACATTCACCCCCCCCCCCCTCCCCACTCCATGCAGTCTATGGGACTGCTGGAGGGCAGAGCATTTGCTTAGTGGGACTCCCAAGCGATCCGCCCAATACCACCTACACTAGGTTTAGGTTATAACTTGCATATATGGCTGATCAACTTCAAATTTTAGAAGGAAAGTGTTGAGATTACAGAACGCAGCACCCAATGTCTTGAGAGCCAGGTAGCGGTTTTGGGGTGCATCCACAGTGACATCCTACTATACTCAGGGCTGAAATACGCAGGTCACTAATGTGCTAGAGACAGAGGAAAACGTCCCCTCTATACATTTAATGTGTCGTCAGCCATTGTGACATTAGGGCACAGTCGCCCAGCCTCTGAGTGTCCATGATACTACGACCTACCTGCCATAGAGTGCACTCATGGGATTAGAGGTGCTTAATAGCACCCCTATATGAGCGCCATCTGGGGACTTCTCCTCCTTAAACGAGTTCTACAAACTAAATCTTAAGTCAATGGACTTTTCCTCAATATGAACAGTAGTTTTGAATAAATGTACATAGAAACATCACCGTGTAACATGGCGCCTTGGCACGCCGAAGACTATGGGGCATCAACAACATACACGACATTTCCATCTGTGAAATAGATTAGCAGCGCAGTCATGTGTCCGTTTGCTCCATTGTACAGACAGTATTTCCCCGGTCACGTTCCAGCTTTCTTCCCATTCTCTCCAGATGAATAGGTTCCCCTCGCGGCCACCTGAAGCACAGCTGCCCATCTTCTTCCCTTGTACCGCACAATGTCTGCTGCTAGCCCACCACTTATGGTTAATCGCTAGGCCTTGAACAAGAGCCCTGTTGTCATAGCAAACTTGCTAAAGTGAAGACCCCTCTTCTTCCTCACGGCCATTTAAATACTGGTGTATTCAGGAGAGCGGCCCCATAGCCAAACCCTAACTACGATGTCACACCGACCCAAGAGGGAAAAAAGAAAACTGGAAATGCTGCATGGTGTATTATTTACTGTATAGAATATGCTGTACTAGTGTATACAGTATAGAAAAGGTCTTCACGCCCTTGTTAAAATACCAGGTTTTTATCATCATAAAAAAAAGAAAAAAAAAAATTAGATACCCCAAGAAGAGTCCTTGTAGCAGTGTCTCCACCTTCGGGGTACGTTCATACTAACTTTCCCGTTTTCATGCAGAAAAGTAGGACGATCTTTTTTCTCACCTACTATTATTCTACAATCATTTACAGTGTTTTATGTAACAGAATGGCAATAAATCCATAAAAAAAATAAAAAAAAAATAGATGAGACAAGGGTGGCCCATGCGGCATCCGATTTTATTCCCGTTCCTATAGACTTCTATAGGAGAGTCGCCCACTCACAGTACGCAGGATTTTTTTTCCTTCAGGCCAAATACGGCGAAGAAAGAAAACATTGCGGATCTGCTCTGCTTCCTTAAATAACATAGGTCTGATTGCAATCCCTTTTTTCCCCTCACATTGTAATCATCTAAGTCATACATACAGTAGTGTGAGCGTTCCCTTAATGTCACCTATCTGTACAAACCCATTAAGAACAAAGTAAAAATATTTTGAAGCGGAAAACAAAAAAGCGAAAATAAATGTGATGACACAAGTGTCCACATCCTCTTCTAATTGGGGATGTGGTTGTGCTCAGAATTAATCATATCTAAGCTCTGGATAAGTAGTAGTCAGTACAGGGGCGACAGAATTTATAGTGACCCTCAATAACCCCATATGAAAGTTTAGCTTTTCTAATAAGATTTCCCTGACATTCTCTTAGTTGACATTTACTACAAAAGCCATGATCTGAAAACAACTTCCAACACAGCAAAGGGATTTCACTGTTAAAAGTTATCAGTAAGAAAAATGGTACAAAATAAACCACCGAAACCTTAAATAGATCATAGAACACTGTGAAGACTCATCAAGAAGAGACAGATTTGGCACAAGCAGCATTACCCAACACTGGATGGCCCTCAAAAATTTCTGAAAACGTTTTCAGGAGGCTTCTAAGAGCATTTACTGGTGCTGCAAAAATTTCTGGCGAGTGTTGGTTGTGTACTGCATGTGACAACAATCTCCCGTATTCTTTGTATGTCTGGCCAGTGGGGTAGGTTGGGAAGATGAAAGAGTTTTCTTACAAAGATAAATATACAATCCTGACTGTTTAGCCTGCTCAGCCTGAATGTTTTAATGGATTAAAGAATAAAAGTTTTCGATTTTTCCAATGGTGAGTGCCGCACTATATCTCTCCTTGGAATATTTGCTTAAAGTCTTATGTTTATTGTGCTGAGCACCAACATTTCTACCCTAACCTACTGTATCCTCACCTATCCCTTGTAGACTGAGCCCTCGCGGGCAGGGACCTCTATCCTCCTGTACCTGTCTTTGTCTTGTCTTGTTTATGATTATTGTACTTGTCCCTACTATGGATACCCCTTTTCACATGTAAAGTGCCATGGAATTGATGGCGCAATAATAATAATAATAATAATAATTCCTATCATGGGTGCCCAAAGCAGGCTCTGCATGTGGAGCTTAAAAATGGATAAATTGTGGTAGTGCTGTATTTTCTTCTATTTGACACATATCACCAAAAGAACAGTATAACCACAGTGAAGCATGGTGGAAGCATTTTCCAAGCCTCAGAGCATGTCCTATTTTCACCCTTTTTTAGAGTCATACTAAGCCACTAAAGTCTATTGGGACTTGTCTAAACATGGATGACCCACAGAAGACACACTTTGACACCCTCCCTTGGAAAAAAAGGCGGCAAGCCGAAACGTGCGTCAGGAGCTTGGGCGCCTCAGTACAAACAGGTATTATATCTATTATATCTTGATGCATGTGATCTTTAAGATTGTTGGTTATTCATCCGACTGATTGTAATATATGACATGGTATTACGTAAATAGCAGTATGACCACTTTCAAGTTCCTGCAGCCAGTCATAGTCTAATACAAAACTGTTACTGAACTATATATAGATCCTTTACAGAGATCTATAATTCCTAATTGGTAGCTGTTATCAGACCTTGATTATGTCCATGTATCATGATATTCTATAATTTCTTACACTGTAAGGCGACCCCTTCGTGATCTGATCTGTTATACCTGTAATCATTTCTTGATATATATTGGTATTTGTGATTTTAACTTGTATTTTGTATATTAAATAAAGGTTTAAAATAGTCAGTCTCTAGTAAGATACCGTATATACTTTGACATGTGCAGCATATTGATTACAATGGATGCTGGCGGCCTTCCAGAGTCAAGCTTGCGTCAGCTAATAGATGAGTATTATATTTTCATTGACACAAACCTGAACTGGATTTTGACTGTTAGAAAAGTTTTTACAGTTATGGGTGAGACTGTTTGGCAATAGTGGAGGACCAGACAGATCAGGATATTGGCGTATGTGACATGATCACCATATAGACAATGCAAACAATGCATAGACCAGCTATAGAATGGAAGTCACTGCGGTAGGATGACCATTATTAGTCAGCATACCACAAAATTAGACTGAACATGCATGATTTTTTTGGGAGACACAAGACCTAAAGACTATCCCATCTCCATTAGCTGCAAGCAATGCATTATATTCGGTAAGCAGACACCTTAACGCCCCCAAACACGAGATGAAAATGGTCTGACAATCAATTTTGTCAGTGACCTCAAACACATCACACTCACTGTATTTTTTGGCTGATGATGAAGGCAGTGTTTATCATAGACTGGACATAGACTGGAAAATCCAACGCGCCTCACCAGAGTTCAGGAACAATTCTGAACGCTCGTCCATCAGTTTTCCGTTAAAACTATTTGAGGCGGTGAACAGACGTAATGGGAATCATAATACGAAATAGAGTGGAACCTCGGTTAACGAGTAACCCAGTTAGCAAGTATTTCGCTATACGAGCAAAGCTTTCTGTGAATTTGTAATTCAGTTTACGAGCAAGTTTTGCTGTACGAGCAAATACTCACCGCACACACTTCCAGTTCCGTACATCCACCACGCTCTGACCCGCTCTTACAGTCCACACAAACACACACATTATATGCTCACCTTACCTTCCATTGCCGGCCCCATGGCTCTTGTACTTCGTTGGTACAGGATGTGTATCCGGTTACCATCGCGACAAGGGAGGAACTTCTGCTGTCAGCCGCTTCTCAAAGGCAGCACACTGACCAATCAGAGGCAAGCGGCTCCTATCTTTCACGTCAGCGCTCTGGCAGCGGAAGTTCCTCCCTCGTCGCAATGGTTACCCGGACAGCCTGTACTAGCGAACAGCAAGATCCAGGAGGCCGGCGATGGAAAGGAAGGTAAGGTGAGGATCAGGTGTGTGTGTTTGTACGTGTATGGAATGACACAATAGGGGACCAGAATGGGACATTTAACAAGTTGTGGAACGAATTGTCTGCATTCCAATGATTTTCTATGGGAAATCTTGCTTTGCTAGACGAGTAACTTAGTTAACAAGCACACTCCCAGAACGGATTGTTCTCGTTAACCAACGTTCCACTGTATAGTAAAATTCCTGCGTTAGGCTCACAACTCTATCCCATGTATGTCTGTCTGAAACCCTCCAAAAACACGTGCATAAGAGATCGATATATTAGCAGCACTATCCATAGCGTTATTGGTAGAGGTAGATGCAGCACTCATGTAGGAGGTCCACCACTGACACAGCTATGAGGGGAGACTAAAAAGCACAGGCCACAACATACACAGTGTTAAAACCAAAATGGAAAATGAAAAATAAAAATCCCACAAGATCACGGCGTCATTTTTGGTTACACCAATTATGTGGACTCTTCTGTGCACTCAAATGATCAATCTGGATCAATGACTTCTTATTTGATCACATACATTAGGACCAGGAGTTAATGTATCCACTGCAGAGTAAAATGCTTTGTGCCTGACTCATGACCTCCTCCCCCACCACACGCGGGACAGCATCTATCCATACCATGGATGCATTTACTACTCCCGCTTTCTCCATTCTCAGCGCTGCTCCATATTAGTCAGGATTAAGCGCCATTACCAATAATTGATAGCACACCCCAAATATCTGGCTGGAAGGGGCTCGGGATTAGATCACTGTATTTGTAGGTTTCAGAAAGCGAATTCCACTATCCTCAGGACCTCTCCTTCTCCCCCAGACGCGGCTTAGGCCATGTCTCGAGTGCTTCATGTACAACGAGCATTACATCAGTCCTGCTGGGGAGATCTAGGTAAAGGGTAAGCCACTATAAATGAGGGTATTGTTCTGCGGCAGGAAAGCTTTAAGAGCTGGCTTCAATTCTGTTTTCCAGTTTATGAAATGCCTGCAACAGGCCAAACCCTGCCATGTGGTAGCCTTCCACGGAGAGGGGTGTACTGAGGGAGGAACGTGATTAGGAGGCAGACAATCTCCATGGAGACAGCAGGCAAAAGTAGAAATGGCTGGCACCAGGAAAGCTAGCTGCCAAAGCCATCCGGCTACCACCAGCAGACACAGCCGTCTGCACGCTGACCTCAATCATTAAGGTGGAAAGTGACAAGTCACAAGTACAGACATGGCGTTAGGAGGTGTGAGAGCCAGCACTTTAATACTCAATGGACACTAAAAACACTCCACTAAATAAAAATATAATCGGAAATAACATTATTATGTGGACCCTGGAAAGGCTGGGGAAAAGCTTACAAGCAGTCACAACCATGTACCGGACAAGGACTTCTAAAGGACCAGGCACCATTATTCCCACTGCTCTCCTGAGTATTCCAGTATTTGAGGTCATGAAATGAGTGCAAATCCCTATTATACATGCAGATTCTTATCATGTGATTGTATTGTTATGGTTTTGCTCCTGGTGGTAGAACAATACTACATATTCTCACATTGCCTAATAGCTCAGTGTGTTATTAGGTTGATTCCCAGGCGAAAGATCACTGGTTCAAATCAAGGAGCAGCCGTAATGAAGATTTCCCCCCCCCCCCCCAAAAAAAAAAGAAACAGCATTATCCTGCTCATCTATAGCGGTCTTTCGGCCATGAAATGGCCAAACTGCATCATTTGAGGCCGTGACCGTTGGAAGAATACAAAATAAATTCCATCCATCCGTCCAAAAGCCAAAAGGTGGAGGTCCAGGCAAGTCGGCTCATCACATGGTCTATTTGTTCTGGTGCGACAAACACGGCAGTGGAGGTTGCTCGTATGCTTCACAATAGAGAGATCCCAGACGTCCATGGATATGCAAAGCAAGTTACACAAAAGTCTACAATGGTTGTCTTAAAAGAGGTGAAGAAGCCTCAACTTCAATATCGTCATCTCAGCTCGAGTTGCCAAAAAAGTACAAAAAGTGGACAGTAGATGATTGGAAAGGGGTTATTTGGAGCAATGGGCCGGAAGTCAATAGACTAAGCTTTGACAAGTGCTAATGAGCCTAGAGGAAACAAGGTAAAAGGGGGCTTAAAGGATCGAGATTTTGAAGGAACGGTCAAGGTCGGTGGAGGAAGCCTGATGATATGGGGTTGTTTCATAGCCAAAAGGTATTGGACACTTGACCAGGATCGATAGTGGTCTCAATGCTGAGCTATATGCAAGTAGCCAACAAGATGAGTTACTTCATGCACTCGAGTACTATAGGTATGAAAAGGATGACCGTGTTCCGTCAGGACAAAGAACCAAAAAGTACTTTGAGATTGTCAAAGAAATGGTTCAATAACAATGAAGTAAAGGTGATGGATTAGCCCCCACTGTCCACAGACTTCAACCCAGCCGAACACCTATGGGTAGAGTTGAACAAAAAGATGTATACGGTACAAGCCACAGGACAGGGTTCTAGTAATCCATGTCCTTAGTCTGCTTGTCTTCAGCAAACTGTTGGGGGCTTTCTTGTTCATCATCTTTAGAAGAGGCTTCCCTCTGGGAATGCAGCCATGCAGACCGATTTGATGCAATGTGCGGTCTGAGCACTGATAGGTTGACCCTCAACCCCTTTAACTTCAGTAGCAATGCTGTAAACAATCATATGTCTAGTTTAAAAAGCTAACCTCTAGATATGATGCTGATCACATACACTCAACTTCTTTGGTCGACCATGGTGGGGCCTGTTCTGAGTGGAACTGGTCTTGGTAAACCGCTGTATGGTCTTGGCCACCGTGCAGCAGCTCAGTTTCGGGGTATTGGCAATCTTCCTATAGCCTAGAAACCATTCTTTTTTTCAGATCCTCGTAGAATTCTTTGCCATGAGGAGCCATTTTGAACTTCCAGTCACCAATATGAGAGAGTGTGTGAGTGAAAAGACTTAAAGGAGTTGTCCGACATTAGCTTAACAAAAATTGAATTATCCCTTTATTCTCTTCAGCTTCTTGTTTACATTCAGCTCCAGCAAACATGACCACTTCCTGTGCTGAACCTCAGTCAGAGCTGTCACCGCCCGGCCTCAGTGTCCAGCCTCGCCCTCTGCCCGCCCCCTGCACACACATTCCCTGTCAGTATTCTTCCCCAGCACCTGACCTGGTATCACTACAGCATTGCAAATAACAGCCCCACATCAGGCTCTGCACCGCACACGCACACATATGGCTTTGTACCTCACACGCACACATATGGCTCTGTACCGCACACGCACACATATGGCTCTGCACACACACACGCACACATATGGCTCTGCACCGCACCCGCACACATATGGCTCTGCACCGCACACATTTGGCTCTGTACCGCACACACACACATATGGCTCTGCACCGCACACACACACACATATGGCTCTGCACCGCACACGCACACATATGGCTCTGCACCGCACACGCACACATATGGCTCTGCACCGCACACGCACACATATGGCTCTGCACCGCACACGCACACATATGGCTCTGCACCGCACACATATGGCTCTGCACCGCACACATATGGCTCTGCACCGTACACATATGGCTCTGCACCGTACACGCACACACATGGCTCTGCACACGCACACATATGGCTCTGCACCTCACACGCACACATATGGCTCTGCACACGCACACATATGGCTCTGCAACCCCCCCATCCCCATCGGGAACACATGTGGAGTACATACTCACCTGTCCTCGGTCCCCGCCGCTCCTGCACGTTCGTACGCTGTCTGTGCTCTCTTCAGCACAGTAGTGACGTCACCACTGTGCTGAAGAGAGCACAGACAGCGGGAGGGACAGTGATGAGAAGCTGCGCTGCGCTGCTTCTCATCAGCACTTTCAAATGTACCGGCATCTGTGATCTGTGATGCCGGTACATTTGAATGTGCGATCCTGGGCAGGGGGCCCGGTGCTGGAGCTGACACCACGGCAGCTGCCGCCAGGCCCCGCCCCCAGGTCACGGACCCCACAGCAGTGCAGGGGGAGGTTACTGGAGGTGCGGTGGGAATGTGGGGGAGGGTGCAGGGAAGGGGGGCGGGGCTCATCACACTGTAGACACCCAGCAGGGAGGCGACATGCTGTTCCACATTTGCATGTCAACATGGCCCTGCCCATGTTGACATGAAATGACCGGAAGCAGCAAAATCGCGGCAGGAGCGGTCACATGACCGCTCTGAGCCGGGGGAGAGGGGCTGACAGCAGGGCAGGTAAGTGGTCACTATCTACTTACCTGCCCCAATGTAGCCCAATAGGGAAATAAAAAAAAAAATTTCAAAGAAGCCGGATAACCCCCTTTAAATTAATACATCTGCTCCCAGCACAATTTGACCATTTCCACATAGGGGTGTACTCCCCTTTGTTGCCAGTAGTTTAGATATTAATGGCTGTGTGTTGAGTTAGAGAACACACCAAATTTACACTGTTATACAAGCTGTATACTGACTACTGTGCATTGTATCAAAGTGTCCTATCTTCAGTGTTGTCCCATGAAAAGATAGGTTTACAAAAATGTGAGGGGTGTACTCAGTTTTGTGATATACTGTAAATACTCAAGTGAGTCAACCAGAGTGCACCAACATTGAGAACCTGTAAAAGAGACCTGGGATCAGATTTTGGTCAAGACATGCTTGAATCCGATCAAGAGAATGCCCACAAGGACTTAGGCAGTGTTGAAAGCCAAAGGTGGATCTACAAAATTCTAAAAATTACATTTTAGATTTATTTTTTTTAGGCGCAAAAAGTAACAATGCAGTGACATGACAAGAATCTGCATAACTAAATCATATGCTAAATAGTTGCAATTCAAATTTATGTGTGGGATAGCCAACATGATTGTCTTTATCATAAAGGTAGTCTCACGCTCAAAACTGTAGTGGATGTTGATATACGGAGACTGAAGGTTAAAAGTTCAAAACGTTAACATTGTTACCCTTTTGCTCATCAGTGTATATCTAATATATAAAGCTGAATGTGTGTATGTATGTATGTATGTATGTATGTGTGTGTGTATATGTATGTGTATATGTGTATGTATGTGTGTGTGTATATGTATGTGTATATGTGTATGTATGTGTGTGTGTGTGTGTGTGTGTGTGTGTGTGTGTGTGTGTGTGTGTGTGTGTGTGTGTGTGTGTGTGTGTGTGTGTGTGTGTGTGTGTGTGTGTGTGTGTGTATGTATGTATGTATGTATGTCCGGGATTGGCATCTGCAACGTTGCAGCTACAGCCACAAATTTTGCACTCTCACACGTCTGGACCCCGAGAGCATCATAGGCTATGTTGTGAGGCGAAATTTTAACCCCGCGCATTCCACTTTACCAATCAATTTTGCCCCTATCTACATAATGGGGAAAAAGTGAAACGAAAAGTGAATCCGCACCGTCGCATTTACAATCACGAAATTTTGCACAGACACCGCATGTGACCCAGGGAACGTTGTAGACTATGTTTGGACAGGAAAATTTAACCCCCGCGCTTTACAGTTACTCTACAAAAAAACATGCCTCCATTAAAGTAAATTGAGCCTGGAACTACAGGTTATTAGTAGGAGCTGTGATTGGTTGCTATAGGAAGAAAAGAAATTCATATAGTATAAGAAGCTTATATGTGAGGTAATAAGAGGTCGGTGGGGAGACGGGGAAAGAGGCAGACGGGGCACATTACTTGGCCAATTTAGTTAAATCTGTGTGGAATATCTGTGGTGTTGAAATATATGTTGTGAAATGCTTCCATTAGCTTAGTTTTTGCCTTTTAATAATTACATTTCTATTTGTTTTGTGGTTTTTGTGTGCACAATACATTTTTGTTAATACATTCTATTTTGTTAACAACAGTTATTAACCCGGGCGAAGCCGGGTAGTAAAGCTAGTAATTACATATACATTCATAGACACACACACACACACACACACACTCTTTTTGCACAACTTGCTGTTCTCTAACAAGAAGCTTAAGGCAAAATTCACAACAGGTGTTTGATCCATGAATCACCCAATAAATATCGGAGTTTAATTAGAATTGGTATTTATACAGTCCTCCTCATCATGTTGTTCACATTTTTACATCATGAGTCCAAGACGGCACCTAACAATTGATCAACAGTATCTCGCCATTGTGAGGCTTCTAGCAGGATGCTCTCTGATAGAAGTGACCACTGAGCTTAGAGTGTCATCAACAGGCTGTAAGAGAGATACAGGGAGACAGAAGTGGACATCTTTTGGTCACATCCCACAACGATGAAAGCTTCATTGCGAATAATGCCCTTCAGAACGGGATAATGAATGTCACAGAACTCCAGGCACATTTAAAAGGGAGGTGAGGGGCAGTTAAGTGTCAATTTAGACCATTCAAAACCATTTACATCAGCGTGGTCTTCATGCTAGACGACCTGCAAGGGTACCTGACTACACCACCCGGCAGAGGGAGTATCTACGTCTGAGGAGGGACCAGTGGGCCAAATCACTGAGGAGAAATTATAGCCACCAACGATGATGGAGATAACAAGGAGAGCGCTACGCATCAGCCACTTGTCACCAGACAGACCTTTGGTGGTGGTGGTGGTGTTCCACTGTGAGCAGATTTATCTAGTCAATGCAGAACTGCCCTACATTTTGTGAATGGTACAGTAACAAGCCCATACTACTTGCATAACATCATTAATCCACTCATGGTGTCCCTTGCATTAACAACACAGGCCTAATATCATCTTCATGGATGACAATGCTCAAGCTCATCAAGGTCGTATCATTGGGGAATGGCTGCTGAAGACTGGGGAATCTCATATGGAGTGGCCTGCACTTTCTCCAGACCTGAATCCCATACAAAACCTTTGGGATCAGCTGAGTTGCCGTGTAGAGGTTGTAACTCTGTTCCCCAGAACCTCAATGACCTAAGGGCCTCCCTTCAAGAAGAGTGGGATGCCATGCCTCAGCAGACAATAACTCCACTTGTGAACACCGGGAGACGTCGTTGTCAACCTGTAATTGATGCTCAAGGCCACATGACAAGTTATTGAAACCCTGACATTTTTGCGGGGTATACCTACTACGGTTGTTTGCTTTTGTTTCAATAAATTGTTTGATAAAGAGGAAATCACCATTGCATGCCTCTACTTAAATGCCTCTTAATATAACAGTAGCAGGAACTTTTTACATTTTCTATAAATTTTACGCGAAAGCCAAATATATATTTTTTTTTTTCCAGAAGAACATTTATTACTTTATTATTGGGGGTATTTTTGGACTGTTGAAACTAAAAATCTTATTTGAAATTAAAGGGAACCTGTCAGGTCCAATATGCACAAAGAATCACGAGCAGTTCTGGGTCCATATTGCTAATCCCTGCCTAGCCGTCCCTGTATACACTCGCATAAATAAAGGGATCTTTAGAAAAAATATTTCTAAACATCTTCTATCGTATGCTAATGAGCGAGGGACTAGTCCTCTGGGTGTTTGTTCCCCTGGCTAGTCGGCCATTAGCATGATAGTACACCCCTGTGGGCCATGCTAACATGCTAATGAATGTGAAGCGTCAGAGGATGATCTCATTCACCTCTCCGCCACCATCGCATCAAACGCTGGATTTCTGCTCCGGAGTTCCGGTCATGCGCACTATGAAGCCGGGTGTACGCATCCTGGCTTCAAACTGAAGTAGTGCGCATGACCGAACCTCTGGGGTCATGCGCACTCAGACGAAATCCAGCTATGGACGCGATGGCGGTGGAGAGGTGAGGGAGAACATCCTGTGATGCTGCGCATTCATTAGTATGATGGCACACCCACTGGGGCGTACTAACATGCTAATAGAGCCGACTAGCCAGGGGAACTAAAGCTCAGGGGACTAGTCCCCTCACTCATTAGCATGTGATAAAAAAAAATCTTTAGAAATACTTTTTCTAAAGATCCCTTTATCTATGCTAGTGTATACACGGACAGTTAGGCAGGGATTAGCAGTATGCACCCAGAACTGCTCGTGGCTCTGGATCCATATTGCACCTGACAGGTTCACTGTAAGTGACATATGTCCACACATATAGAGGGCTGAGCAGAGAACAAAGCAGGTTTGTCCTTTATGATCCTATTGTTCATCTTTACTTTTAACTTCATTGTTCAGATGCCGCACTGACATCAAGATGTATCTGCTTACAGGAGCCAATGTTCATGGCTTCTAATTGTTGGCAGAAGTCACAAATCTTTTCCCTAAGCCCATTGTTATAAACAACGTGTGTGTGTGTGTGTGTGTGTGTGTGTATATATATATATGTGTATGTGTGTATGTGTATGTGTGTGTGTGTGTGTGTGTGTGTGTGTATATGTGTGTATGTATATATATGTGTTAGTGTTAGTGTTAGTGTTATAGATATATAAAAAAAACTACGATTAAAGTCATCCCAATAACTCCCTAGTCTTGTAGCTACGGTATATGAAAGTACAACCATTAAAAGCTTAGCATGCTTCCGTCACATATGTACATTCACCATACAGAAAAGCATTACTTGTCTATGGACTGTCTCATTAACTTGTTTTATGACTGAACAACACGGATCAGAGGACCTACTTGCAATGACATCAGAGAATTAAAGGGGTGGTTCACTACTCTGCGATAGTGGCCACATCCCTTCATAAGTGATAGTGACGGCTGTTTCTAAATACCTTGTTCAGCTAATTTTGCGGTCCTCTCATCCCCATAAAGTGACCCCCAGGCTCTGTGACCCCTGAGATCCGGTTATGTCACATCAACTTCAAGTTGACCCGACATCACCGAGGCCGGCCCCGTTCTCACTGAGTGACTAGGCTGACTGTGTTTCACGCTCATCACAGTCCAGCATCTCTCCTACTCTCTCCTTTGCTGCAGAGCACCACAAGCAGGCGAGATGCTGGGCTATTACGACCGGTGAAATACCGCCCACAGCCCAGTCACTCAGGAAGACTGGGGCCGGGCTCCATGATGTCGGGTCTGCTGCTGTCACTCAAGAAGCTGATGATTTTATAAACTTTACTTTCTTGGATTTCAAAACCTAAAAACATCCAAGCTGACCACTATAGGGTTATAGAGAATCAGCCTGATAGTGCCAGTATAGCACTGGCTTTAGGCTATATGCGAAAATCCTGGTGATTGGTTCCCTTTAACTTTAGTAGCCACAAACTTAGGCTTCCCTCGCCCCCTGCTCCTCCACAGCGCCCCCTGCTCCTCCACAGCGCCCCCTGCTCCTCCACAGCGCCCCCTGCTCCTCCACATCAGCAGCACAGTGCACTCTCCCCCAGCTCCACACTTCTGTCTGCACAAACCACATAGCTGGGAAGAACAAGACCTGTAATACAAGACGGTCACTAGGACAGTAAGGCTGAACCAGCATAACGAACCATTGCACTACCACTTCACAGTGACATTTCCATACTGATGGGCTCCACATTGCCACCAACTATTGAGGATGCTGAATAGGATTGGTGATAAAGACTGCTGAGACCCCCGAACAACCACTAGATATAGACTCCAAGTTCCAACGAGGCCCGCAGCAATCGTACATTTATAACCTATCCACACAATATTTGTTTGAAAACCTTTTTAAAAATAGAGGACCTTTTCCGGATCATATGTGGCCATGTTTTGCTATTCTTTTATTCCTACTGCTCCTCTGATTAATCCATTTGTTTTTGGATCCACCATACAGTTCCACAGAGACCGGCTTCTTTAGTGCGTGCTAATTTTTATAGTCAGGCTAACATGCAGAGGATCCGGTGAGCCATGACCCTTTTTAAATATAAAAATTCGCCCTAACTATAAGGGCTCGTATCTCTGGAACAGTCTGGTGGATAAAAAAAAACACCATCACAATACTCCAGGGAGCTCTTCAACACAGACAAAATTAAAGGGGTTGTCCACTACAATGCCAATCCCTTCCGATTCCAGCTTCTCTCTCCCCGCCTTCGGACCACATGAGTTAATCAACAGTAATTGACGTTGCAGCTACCACTCACTTCCTGTTGATTAACTAATTTGGTCAGGAGTGGCGAGAGAGGTCGGCAGTGATTGGATGCGGGGCTCAAGTGACGTCAAAATATCATCATGTGAGCCCTGAACCGTGATTACTCATAGCGCTGGAACGCCAGACCGGGAGGAGAGTACAGGGTCTTTTATTTTAACTGGGAAATAAGTGGAATTGTCCTGGTGGTGGACCACCCCTTTAAGTGATAAAATTACAGCTGCCTGCAGCCACCACTAGAGGGAGCTTACAGCAGACAGATCTTGTCAAACTCAATTAAAAATGTAAAAAAAGGATTTTTTTAAAGATATGTTTTATTAAATTATGAGCAAAGAACTCATTCGTGCATGGGGGGGATATTTATCAGGCCAAAATTTAGGACATTTTCCTCCAATCTCAGATAAAAACATCTTATAAATAACAATTCTGGAAAAACTTTGTTCAGAACTGAAACCAGTTGTCAATTTATTCACAACTTTCCAGGAAAAATAACAGAACAGCAGCACAAGAGTTAAAAGAAATCGTGCTCAGGAATGATAAGGAGGCCCTACAGCAAAGTTACATGTTCCTTTATGGCGGTGTGCAGGACACTAGATATGGTGCATGCAAGTACATACAGGCTGCCGTATAGATGTGCATATTTCTCGCTCCTGCTTTCTATCTATACATACAAAATATTACAAAATGAGGACACCCTTCACATTTTTGTACATACATATTATATCTTTTATGGGACAACACTGAAGATATGACCCTTTGATACAATGTACAGCTTGTATAATAGTGCAAGTTTTGTGCTCCCTCTAAATAACTCAACACACAGCCATTAATGACAAAACCACTGGCAACAAAATTGGAAAATGGCCAAATTGTGTCCAAAGTATCAATATTTTGTGAAACTACCATTATTTTCTAGCACTGCCTTAACTTCATTGTACATGGAAGTCACTGGAGTTTCACAGGAGCCGCTGAATCCTCTTCCATCCTCCATGAGGACATCACGGAGCTGGTGGATGTTAGAAAGCTGCGCTCTTCCATCTTCCATTTGAGGAGGCCCCACAGATGCTCAAAAGGGTTTAGGTCTGGAGACATGCTTGGCCAGTGCAGCATCTTTACCCTCAGTTTCTTTAGGAAGGCAGTGGTCATCTTGGAAATGTGTTTGGGGTCGTTATTGTGTAATACTGCCCTGTGGCCCAGTTTCTGAAGGGAGGGGGATCATGTTCTGCTTCAATATGTCACAGTACATGTTGGCATTCATGGTTGCTCCAATGAACTGTAGCTTCTCACAGCCAGCAGTACTCATGCAGCCCCAAACCATGACAACTCCACCACCATGCATGACTGTGGGAAAGACACACTTGTCTTTGTACTCCTCACCTGGTTACTGCCACACACACTTGACACCATCTGAACCAAAGAAGTTAACCTTGGTTTCATCAGACCACAGGACATGGTTCCAGTAATACATGTCCTTTAGCTGCTTTATTTCAGCAAACTATTTGTGGTAATTCCTGCAAATCATCTTTAGAAGAGATTTCCTTCTCGGACCGTAGCCATGCAGACCAATTTTATGCAGTGCAGGGCGCATATGATCTGAGCACTGACAGGCTGACCCCCACCCCCACCCTTGTAACCCCTGCAGCAATGCTGGCAGCACTCCTATGTCTATTTGGAAAAGACAACATCTGGACATGTCACCAACGTCTTTGCACCATGGCAAGGCCTGTTCTGAGTTGATCCTATCTTGTTAAACCGCTGTATGGTCTTGGCCACTATGTTGCAGCTCAGTTTCAGGGTGTTCGCAATCTTCGTATAGCCTAGGCCATCTTTATGTAGAGCAACAAATCTTTTTTCAGATCCTCAGAGAAATTTTCACTTAGGGGGTACTCGTTTTTTGTTGCCAATGGTTTACACGTTTAACCCCTTCACGACTAAGGATGTATATATACGTCCTTGGCCGTGTGTGCCTTTAATACGAGCTGATCAGAGCAATGCTGAAGCATCAGATGCATCCTAATCTTATAGCAGATAAGAGCAAAATATTTTACATATCTATACACCAGAAAAAAAAATCCATGGAGAATACACGAGCCACAGATCAGAGGGGTAGACCCCTCAAAAACTGCCTGTAGATGTGCCCTCAAATGACAGGATTCAGCTAGTTTCCTGCAGAGAACACCCACACAAGTCACTGTTTACTGCGCAGAGGTATCATTTCCCTGACACATCATGAGCCTGTCTAGTGATAAACTATGCCTGGCATGGGAGGAAAAACAACAGTCCATGCCACATGCTTCGAATAGCTTTACCATGTGATATCAGCAATTAGGGAGGCTCAGCAGCTCTGAATGCAGAAGGCCATGCATACATTACAAGAAGGGACGCATGAAGTGTGCACATACCTCTCCACATTCCGGGTGCACAAGAGGCAGCCACAACGCAGAAATAGGCAAGTTACGGATCGGTAAAAGTCAACTGTTCCTATAAATATTCTTCCTGTTTATCAGCCATGCAGAATAGTGCGGCATAGTCTGGCTTCCCGACAGGAGGCGATCACAATGTACACGTTTTATTTCAGTAGACGGCCACAGGATGTGTCCACATAGTCAACAGGATACGTTCCCGCAGACACACATCCACTTACTATTCTCCGACTCCCTGGGAAGGAGCATCGCAATTCACAGGAGCCAAGAACCACCGAAATGTGACCTCGCCCTCCAACAAAACACTTTACCAAAGGAAAGCATGTGGAAGACCGCAGATAATATATACTACAATGAAGCGACTGCACTTCCAGAGACAGTGATTTACAGCAATTAAGTCATGTATTACGGATACTTCAACTGCGTGCTCCGGGCACTGATGCCAGTCATAGAGCAGAGGAGGACAAAAGAATAGAGACAGGGCAAAGCTTTTATAAAAAACTGCTCAAAGAGAAGATGCAATTATCATGAAAAGTGCACGGCTTCTCTCCAGAGCTGGGACCTATGGCTTAGATTTCACCAAGGGCAACACATGCATGAAGTATGCTGAGCCCAAGTGTATTTGGGTTTCCTACAGGGACTCGTTTCCTTCCACACTCTATGATATTAGGTAACAGGGTACTTTGGGGTGTAGGCTGTGTGCCAAGGTGCGCAGGGTCCGATGTGAGTGATGGCAATACCTAAAAAATAAACAGAAAACGGTATAAAACGCCTCCGCTCCCTTCATGTGTAGGAAGAGGTTCTGCCATTGGATAGTCAATTTGGAAATACAGTGGAACCTCGGTTTGCGAGTAACTTGGTGTGCGAGTATCTCTCTATACGAGCAAAGCTTGCTGTAAATTTGTAACTCAGTTTACGAGCAAGCTTTGCTGTACGAGCAAATACTCACCGCACACACTTCCGGTTCCGTACTTTCACCGTGCTCTAACCCGCTCTTGTAGCACACACACACACACACACACACACACACACACACACTCACTCTATGCTCACCTTACCTTCCGTTCCCTCGCCGGCCTCCTAGTCTTTGTAGTCCACAGGTATAGTATGTGTAATAGGCAAACATCGCAATGATGGAGGAACTTCCGCTGTCAGCGCTTCTCAAAGGCTGGCCAATCAGAGGCAAGCTGATGGTTACCCGATACACATCCTGGTCTGTAGACTACAAGAACCAGGAGGCCGGCAAGGGAACGGAAGGTAAGGTGAGCATAGTGTGTGTGTGTGTGTGTGTGTGTGTGTGTGTGTGTGTGTGTGTGTGTGTGTGTGTGTGTGTGTGTGTGTGTGTGTGTGTGTGTGTGTAAGTAATGGCACAATAGAGGATATTGCACAAGTTGTGGAACAAATTGTCCGAGCTTCCATTATTTCCTATGGGAAATGTTGCTTTGCTAGACGAGTAACTTGGTTTACTAGCACACTCCCAGAACGGATTGTTCTCGTAAACCCAGAGGTTAAGAGTAAGCTGCTCACACTGCTGCCCATCCTGTCTATATTATCCAATACACAATATACCAGACATGCTGAGGTAAAAAGAGGCTGCTCACACTGCTGCCTACCCTGTCTATATTATCCATTCTGCAATATATCAGGAATGCTGAGGTAAGAAGAGACTGCTCACACTGCTGCCTACCCTGTCTATATTATCTAATTCACAATATATCAGGGATGAGGAGGTAAGAAGAGGCTCTCACACTGCTTTCCACCTGATCAATATTATCTAATACAGAATATATCAGGGATGACGAGGTAAAAAGAGGCTGCTCACACTGCTGCCCACCCTGTATGTAATCCAATACTGCAGATAACAATGGTGATGAGTTAAGAATAGATTGCTCACATTGCCGTCTATCTAGTCTTGCTTATCGTATACAGGAGATAACAGGTGTGCTGATGGCAGAAGAGGCTGCTGCTTATACTACAGTCCACCCTGCCACCTGACCTAGTAAAGGATATACTATAAAGTGCTAAGGTAAGAAAAGGCCGCTTAGGGCAGTTTCACACATCCGGCATTTTGCCTGATTATTGGATCCGATACACTCCAGTACAGTGTATACAGAACAATGGCATCACGGCAACCTTTGGTGACATGCTGTCATATGACCAGAGCATGTGACCGGAGGTTGCCGCGATGCCATTGTACTGTATACACTGTACTGGAGTGTGCCGGATCCGTCAATCTGGTGAAATGCCGGATGTGTAGAATGGCCCTCACACTGCTGTCTACCTAACTCTCTTGAATGTTGAGCAGCTGCGGTGACCTAGAGATTACCATGTACTGTCAGGATATCTAAAGGTCACAGCGGTGAACTCACCACTGCACATGCTCACTGACACATGACCTATTGACACTGTAGGATGGGTTCCTGTCAGTGTAACAAGATGGCAACTTTATTTTTTTATAGTAATTAATTCCCTAGACAAAACAATGTGATTCGTTAATTAAAAATGTAATTAGCAATGAACCCCTTTAAAAAGGTCTTAACTTCATTCTTGCATTTGTTCCTAATCACTGACTGGTGTAAACCCCATGAAAAAGTGCTTATTTGTTGTTGATCACTGAAATGACACGCGCACAAAAAAAAAAAAAAACTCCCCCCCCACCCCACCCAGTGATGAAAGATTCCTATACTGGTGATGGGCTCTTACTATGAGCAGTTTATTGTAAAAGAAGCGAGACGCACATCACCCGAAAGTACAGCTAGAGACTGTTTTTGTTTTATTTTGTTTTAGATGTTAAAACTTAAATTGCTGCTTAGACAACAATACACAATCATAGTCACCAAGTAGAAAAGAATCCGTCCTTCCCAGAAATGTTGTAACATGCAGTGAGCCACTTTGTTGTATATTATTTTTTCCTTTTATGTCTGAGTGGTTGGTGAGACATCAAACGCTGCATGCCTGGCACACCCATGTTTACTGAGGTCCACCCCCGATCATGTGTGACTGCCGAGAACAACAAGGAAAGGAATGTACATGAGCACGCTCTGCATTCCACACGTGTGAGCGAAGGCCAAGCCATGTACCAGATAGTCACCACTGAGCACACCAATGCCTGGGAGTCTATTATAGGAAAGCCACACACAGTGTGCCAACTCTCCTAGAATAGCTAAAAGCTGGGCACACGATATACAAATACACCATCTGCTGTTGGCCACAAAATAAAGCACAGCATGCAAAACAAATGGAAAACGCAACCTGGACACGAAAAAACTAACATAGCAAAAGATCATACAAGATAATGGAAAATGTGCTTCTATAGGAGTAGATGGGTGATAGTGGGGGGTGTACTGCTGCTAGGACCCCTCAGAGCCACATATCGTACACACTAGCATCACACTGAAGTGGGTGTATGACAGGTCTCAACAAAGTCCAGATAGGACCACCGGCGCAGGAAGGTCGGGGGTTACAGGTTACTTCATCTAGTCTAATTTCTTTCACTCCTGTAGAACACATATAGTATATTATATTATATACACACACAATTTTATATAATTATATATATATATATATATATATATCATATATACACACACACACACACATACACGTATGTAATATATATATTATATTACATACATGTGTGTGTGTGTGTATATATATATATATATATATATATATATATATATATATCTCTATCTATCTATATGTATCTATATATATGTATATATATCTATCTATCTATCTCTATATCTATCTATATCTATATATACATACACACACACATATATAATATTATATATAATATTATATATATATATATACATACATACATACATACATACATACATACATACACACACAGTGTATACATTTGGGTCCAGAAATATTTGCATAGTGACCGAATCTTTGGGATTTGAGCTTTGTATTCCCCTATTCTTTAGAGGTGCAATTGAAGTGTAGACTCATGTCTGGAGGCCATGGCTGTCACTATGCTGGGTTTCCTCCTTTGTGAAGCTTTTACTGACTTATTTTACTGACTTCAGTTGTTGCTTGTTTGTGGATTTTTCTGCCTTACGTTTTATTTTAAAGGGAACCGGTCACCAGTTTTTTAGTGTATGATCTAATCCCCCCCCCTTCCTTAGCACCTATCCAGCATTCTAAAAAGTGGTATAATTACGCCCTTTTGAATAGCTCCCGCACTGTATGCAAATGCAACTGTTCTGGCTCCTCTCTGTCCTCCTCGCTGCTGATCGCTGTCTTGCTGACTGAAACCACGCATGCAGTTAGGTGTCAGGCGCTGCACTCATCAGGGCAAAGCAAAGTGCACCTGCATGACCCACGATTTCCCTGCGCAGCTTGCACCATCCATATCACAACAGGAAGATGGCGATTACCAGCGGGGAGGAGGGACAGGAGCAGTGGCAAAGACACCCATCGGACCAGACTGGTTGCATTTGCATACAGCATGGGAGCTATACAAAAGGATTTTTGTGGATATGCAGGGGGGTTGTGGGGGGTAAGGGCATAATACACCCCTTTTCAGAATGCAGCATAGCTGCTAAGGCCGGTTTCACATATCCAGCATACTCCAGTACAGTGCAATACAGAACAATGTTATTGCGGCAAGCTCCAGTCACATGACAGCATGTGACCGGAGCGTGCCGCGATGCCATTGTACTGTATTGCACTGTACTGGAGTGTGACGGATCCGGCAAAGCGTGTGAAACCAGCTCAAGGAAGGTGGTAGGATTAGCTCATACACTAAAAAAACTGGTAACCGTTTCCCTTTAAGTATGTGAAATAAAGCTCAATGGGGTTGAGATCTAGTGACTGACTCTGCTATTGCAGAATGTTCCATTTTTTTACCCTTAATCTCCTGTGTTGCGTTTGCAGTATATTTTGGGTATCATTGTCCATCTGTATAATGAAGCTTTGTCCAGTCAACCTTGCTGCATTTGGTTGAATCTGTGCAGAAAGTATCGCCTTTCTGTACACCTCAGAACCCATCCGGCTGCTTCTGTCTTCAGTCACATCATCAATAAACACTAGGGACTTCGGGCCATTGGAAGCCATGTATATTCGGCCATCACACTGCCTCCCCCATGTGTTACAGAATATGTGGTGTGTTTTGATCATGGGCTGTTCCAAGCCTTCTCCACAGTCTCATCATTCTGGTACAGGTTGGTCTTAGTTTTTGCTGTCTAAAGAATGCTTTTCCAGAACTGGGCTTGCATAGTGGAAGATACTACTACAATAAAAGAAGGAAAATGTGTTTCTTTACCCCAAGAGTAAAGGTATCCATATTTCGAGCATCGGCCGTGCCAGCACAGATCACAAACCATCAATATGTGAGTGAACAGCGCAACTCTACAAAGTGAAATCGGACCACAGTGCGCACAGAATCATTTTTTCCACTTGGGAGGAACACACAGAATAAACGTTCTGTACAATTTTCAAAGAAATCTTTCCGTTAGAAGAAGTTATGAAATAACCAAGTACAATTCTATATTTTGGAGAATAGTGCCAAGTCTTTCCCTCTACAGGGTACACAATGGAAATATGAAAATCATGTGCGGTAACCAAATTATTTATAAAAAAACTGTGAAAACCAATTATTTATCTGTTAGCACAAGACACTGCTCAATGGCCGCCTGTGGCATTTGTGAATATTTTAGGATATACTTTACATAATAGTCCCTGAACACTTTTCGTACATTGCTTTGCTTGATGGAAGTAGTAGTAGGTAGCCAGAAGTTAATAAGCCACCGGATTGAAGGAGTGTGGGTCTCTGGGTAATATCCAAAGATTTCTGTACAGCTGATGAAATCTACGCATATGAGAAATCAAGCTGCCTTTTTAATATTTACACCATCGGCACGCTAGAAGACTGAGCAAGCATTTTATTACCGAGCGCCAGAAACAAATCTGCTGCATTGGCAGCTGCTCCCCCCAATTATGGAAAAATGTCAGCCCGGTTCCAAGTGGATAACCTTCACCTGAGAACATCCTGCTGCTCGGCTAAGAAAGTCAGCCACATAGGAAGGCATGTGCCCGTCATGGAGAGCCAATACACAACCGCAAGGCCTGAAGCAATGGAAAACATGAAAGTCACATCTCCGAGGAGAAGCACAGACTAGTCCTCCCTCACTGAGAAGGGGGAAGTGCGCCAAGCCTCTGAGATCATAAGGTGTAATGGCAGCTTCTGGAAGGTTGTCTCCAGGTATCGCCGGATCTAAAAGAACTTCCAAAATATGCTAAATATTTTGCCTCATGTAGCAAACTGTTACGGGTACTTTACACACAACGATATCGCCAACGATATAATGTCGGGGTCACGGTGTTCGTGACACACATCCGGCGCCGTTAGCGATATCATTGTGTGTTACTAAAAGGAACGACGATCAACGATCGCAAAAACGTCAAAAATCGTTGATACGTCGCTCCTTTTCATAATATCGTTGGTGGTGCATACCGCTGGTTGTTCCTCGTTCCTGCGGCGTCACACATCGCTATGTGTGACACCGCAGGAACGACGAACATCTCCTTACCTGCGCCCACCGGCAATGAGGAAGGAAGGAGGTGGGCGGCATGTTCCGGTCACTCATCTCCGCCCCTCCTCTGCTATTGGGCGGCCGCTTAGTGACGCCGAACGAACCGCCTCCTTAAAGGAGAGATTGTTCGGTGTCTCCAGCGACGTCACTAAGCAGGTATGTGCGTGTGATTCTGCTGTAACGATATTGTTCTCTATGGCAGCGATCACCCCGATGACGAAACAGCGACGTGGGCGGGTGCTATCGCTAGCGATGTTGCAGCGTGTAAAGCACCCTTAAGAGGGGATAATGTCTTTATTGCCCAGGGTTGTTTCTTTAGGCAGTAGTTGTCATCCGTCCAATGAAATGTACGCGTCTTGTTGGACTTTTCGGATCTCCTCCTGGCTCCTTCATATCACCTCTAGTGGAGACCATCCTAACGTTCCTGCTCAGATGACCTATATTAGGGCCATCACTAGGAGCTGTGACAGGAAGGAAATTCCCCGGTCAGCAATGCTTCCCTGTAGTCACACCGGTAACGAGATCCACCGATCACACTTACCAGACAAGAGATTATGTTCAGGAGACAAACCTGTCAGTGAGTGTGCTCCTTAATGGTATGTGACACTGAAAGCCCAGCGCAAATATTACCAGGGACAGGTCTTACTGATCTACTCAAGGAAAGAAGAAAGTTCAGAGGAAACGTGATATCTGCAGAGTGCGGCCAGTTACATCAGCGGGTATGACGCCTCTGGATACCTCGGGGCATGTTCACACATCTAGGATTTACCTAGTCAACTCACATGTGAATTTTACCAAAGGAATCGTGGCAAAAACCTAAAGTCAAACCTGGGATTTCTGCAGAGGATGCGCCTGGATCCACCCAAGGATAAACCCCACTGCCGGGAAAATCTGCAGGTCTTCCTCATTATTCTCCAAGATTTTATTTACTGCGTCTCATAAAAATCTGCACAAATGTTTTCCCTAAAAAGTGTGAAAAAGTATAAAGTACCCAGTGCACTGGAATTTAAAGGGGTTATCCGGCTTCTTTGACTTTTTTTTTTTATTTCCCTATTGGGCTACATTGGGGCAGGTAAGTAGATAGAGACCACTTACCTGCCCCGCTGTCAGCCCCCTCTCCCCCGGCTCAGAGCGGTCATGTGACCGCTCCTGCCGCGATTTTGCTGCTTCCGGTCTTTGCACGTCTACATGGGCAGGGCCATGTTGACATGCAAATGTGGAGCAGCATGTCACCTCCCTGCTGGGCGACTACAGTGCGAGGAGTCACCGCCCCCCTTCCCTGCACCCTCCCACACATTCCCCTGCACCTCCAGTAACCTCCCCCTGCACTGCTGTGGGGTCCGTGATTTGGGGGCGGGGCCTGGCGGCGGCTGCCGTGGTGTCAGCTCCAGCACCGGGCCCCCTGCCCAGGATCGCACATTCAAATGTACCGGCATCACAGATCACCGATGCCGGTACATTTGAATGTGCTGATGAGAAGTCACTGTCCCTCCCGCTGTCTGTGCGCTCTGCAGCACAGCGGTGACGTCACTACTGTGCTGAAGAGAGCACAGACAGCGGACGAACGTGCAGGAGCGGCAGGGACCGAGGACGGGTGAGTATGTACTCCACATGTGTTCCCGATGGGGATGGGGGGGTTGCAGAGCCATGTGTGTGCGTGTGCAGAGCCATGTGTGTGCGTGTACAGTGCAGAGCCATGCGTGTGCAGAGCCATGTGTGTACGGTGCAGAGCCATGTGTACGGTGCAGAGCCATGCATACGGTGCAGAGCCATGCGTACGGTGCAGAGCCATGCGTACGGTGCAGAGCCATGCGTACGGTGCAGAGCCATGTGTGTACGGTGCAGAGCCATGTGTGTACGGTGCAGAGCCATGTGTACGGTGCAGAGCCATGTGTACGGTGCAGAGCCATGTGTACGGTGCAGAGCCATGCATGTGCAGAGCCATGTGTACGGTGCAGAGCCATGTGTGTACGGTGCAGAGCCATGTGTACGGTGCAGAGCCATGTGTGTACGGTGCAGAGCCATGTGTGTACGGTGCAGAGCCATGTGTGTACGGTGCAGAGCCATGTGTGTACGGTGCAGAGCCATGTGTACGGTGCAGAGCCATGTGTACGGTGCAGAGCCATGTGTACGGTGCAGAGCCATGTGTGTACGGTGCAGAGCCATGTGTGTACGGTGCAGAGCCATGTGTACGGTGCAGAGCCATGTGTACGGTGCAGAGCCATGTGTACGGTGCAGAGCCATGTGTACGGTGCAGAGCCATGTGTACGGTGCAGAGCCATGTGTACGGTGCAGAGCCATGTGTACGGTGCAGAGCCATGCGTGTGCAGAGCCATGTGTACGGTGCAGAGCCATGTGTGTGCGTGTGCAGAGACATATGTGTGCGGTGCAGACCCCGATGTGAGGCTGTTATTTGCAATGCTGTAGTGATACCAGGTCAGGTGCTGGGGAAGAATATACTGACAGGGACTGTGTGTGCAGGGGGCGGGCAGGGGGCGAGGCTGGACACTGGGGTGGGGCTGGACACTGGGGCGGGGCTGGACACTGAGGCTGGGCGGTGACAGCTCTGACTGAGGTTTTGCACAGGAAGTGGTCATGTTTGCTGGATCTGAATGTAAACAAGAAGCTGCAGAGAATAAAGGTATAATTCAAGAGGAACAAAAGTTAGAAAACAGAAAATAACAATGTAGGTGTGATTTATATGACAATACAGCACAGATAAACTCAAAAATTTTTGTTAAGCTAATGTCGGACAACTCCTTTAATGAGGAATTTCATCAAGATTCATAAGGATTAAGGCCCTGTGCGCACTGTAAAATGGAATATTCTCAAGAAAATTCCGCAGACACTGAAAGATTACCGCACCCGCGGTAAAAAAACGCGGCAAACCGCACCCGAAAACCGCATGCGGTTTGCCGCGGTATTGCCGTGTGCGGGTTGGTAGATGTGCTATATTGCATTCAATGCAATAAAGCACATTGAAAAAAAAAATAAATAATTTCCTTCTGAGATAGATGATAGATAGATACAGTTAGGTCCAGAAATATTTGGACAGTGACACAATTTTCGCGAGTTGGGCTCTGCATGCCACCACATTGGATTTGAAATGAAACCTCTACAACAGAATTCAAGTGCAGATTGTAACGTTTAATTTGAAGGTTTGAACAAAAATATCTGATAGAAATTGTAGGAATTGTACACATTTCTTTACAAACACTCCACATTTTAGGAGGTCAAAAGTAATTGGACATATAAACCAAACCCAAACAAAATATTTTTATTTTCAATATTTTGTTGCGAATCCTTTGGAGGCAATCACTGCCTTAAGTCTGGAACCCATGGACATCACCAAACGCTGGGTTTTCTCCTTCTTAATGCTTTGCCAGGCCTTTACAGCCGCAGCCTTCAGGTCTTGCTTGTTTGTGGGTCTTTCCGTCTTAAGTCTGGATTTGAGCAAGTGAAATGCATGCTCAATTGGGTTAAGATCTGGTGATTGACTTGGCCATTGCAGAATGTTGCACTTTTTTGCACTCATGAACTCCTGGGTAGCTTTGGCTGTATGCTTGGGGTCATTGTCCATCTGTACCATGAAGCGCCGTCCGATCAACTTTGCGGCATTTGGCTGAATCTGGGCTGAAAGTATATCCCGGTACACTTCAGAATTAATCCGGCTACTCTTGTCTGCTGTTATGTCATCAATAAACACAAGTGACCCAGTGCCATTGAAAGCCATGCATGCCCATGCCATCACGTTGCCTCCACCATGTTTTACAGAGGATGTGGTGTGCCTTGGATCATGTGCCGTTCCCTTTCTTCTCCAAACTTTTTTCTTCCCATCATTCTGGTACAGGTTGATCTTTGTCTCATCTGTCCATAGAATACTTTTCCAGAACTGAGCTGGCTTCATGAGGTGTTTTTCAGCAAATTTAACTCTGGCCTGTCTATTTTTGGAATTGATGAATGGTTTGCATCTAGATGTGAACCCTTTGTATTTACTTTCATGGAGTCTTCTCTTTACTGTTGACTTAGAGACAGATACACCTACTTCACTGAGAGTGTTCTGGACTTCAGTTGATGTTGTGAACGGGTTCTTCTTCACCAAAGAAAGTATGCGGCGATCATCCACCACTGTTGTCATCCGTGGACGCCCAGGCCTTTTTGAGTTCCCAAGCTCACCAGTCAATTCCTTTTTTCTCAGAATGTACCCGACTGTTGATTTTGCTACTCCAAGCATGTCTGCTATCTCTCTGATGGATTTTTTCTTTTTTTCAGCCTCAGGATGTTCTGCTTCACCTCAATTGAGAGTTCCTTAGACCGCATGTTGTCTGGTCACAGCAACAGCTTCCAAATGCAAAACCACACGCCTGTAATCAACCCCAGACCTTTTAACTACTTCATTGATTACAGGTTAACGAGGGAGACGCCTTCAGAGTTAATTGCAGCCCTTAGAGTCCCTTGTCCAATTACTTTTGGTCCCTTGAAAAAGAGGAGGCTATGCATTACAGAGCTATGATTCCTAAACCCTTTCTCCGATTTGGATGTGAAAACTCTCATATTGCAGCTGGGAGTGTGCACTTTCAGCCCATATTATATATATAATTGTATTTCTGAACATGTTTTTGTAAACAGCTAAAATAAAACTTGTGTCACTGTCCAAATATTTCTGGACCTAACTGTAGATAGATAGAGATAGATAGAGGAAAGATCGCTGCATTTCTCACAGTCGGCAGTGAGTTCACATTACCGGCCGTGGGAAATGACCGGTAATTACCTCTGCTGTCTCGCTGCGAGGCTGCATTCAGCGCTGTGTCAGTCGCGGCTGGATGTAAGCAGCGCAGGACGTGGATTACGCCGGAGCTGTGGATTACGTCGGAGCTTTGTTTCGGGAGGGGTTAATGAGGCTTATTTGTGTTTTATTTAAAATAAAGGATTTTTCGTTGTACGTGTTTTTTCACTTTACTTACGGGTTGATCATGTCAGCTGTCACATAGACGCTGCCATGATCAAGCCTGGACTTAGTGGCGGTGATCCGCTGCCATTAACTCCTTGTATTACCCTGACTGCCACCGCAACACGGCAGCAGGAAGAGCCGGGGACACTCCGGTACTGCCGCATAATGCATGCGACACTCCCAGGGCAGCTGCGGCTGATATTCTCGGCTGCGGGAGGGGGGGGAGGGAGGTGGGGGACATTAACCCTGCCCCTCTCCCTCCCCAGCCTGAGAATACCGGGCCGCCGCTGTGTGCTTACCTCGGCTGGAAGGTAAAAATACAGCGGAACCCACGTGTTTTGTTTTCTATATTTCCGTTTGCTTTCTATGTGTATTCTATGTTTCTGTATCTATGTGTCTGTGATGTCTGTGTGTGTCTGTGATCTGTGTGTTTTACTCTCTGCTCCGCTTAATCTTCCTGTAATGACATCACTTCCCTACAAAACGCAGGCAAGCGATGTACATTACCGCAGGTAAACCGCGAAATACCGCAGGGAATAACGCAGGAAAACGCAGTGAACTGCACAGAATTTGCTGCCTGCGTTATTCCCTGCAGGAATTCACGATTACATTGGAGTCAATGTAGTGAAATCCCGCAGCGACGTGCGGAAAAGAAGTGACATGCAATTGTTTTTGCTGCGGGAATCCCACAGCAAAACATGCAGCTGTCAAATTCCGCCTACTGCGCACAGGATTTTTTTTCCCATAGGTTTTGCTGGTGAATCACTGCAGAGATGTTATGAACATTTTCTGCAGCGAAACATGTAGCAAATCCGCGGCAAAATCCGGTAAGTGCGCACAGGGCCTTAGGTGGGAAACTAAATCCTAAAGGACCCAAAAGCGGTGATCAACACAAATGGCCTGCTTATGGTAGAATGACTGCATAGCTTTTGGCCATTCACATTGAGCAAACAACCTGCAATTAAAGGGAATTTGTCACCAGGTTTTGCTCTCCCATCTGAGAGCAGCATAATGTAGAACAGAGACCCGGATTCCAGCGATGTGTCACTTACTGAGCGGTTTGCTGTCATTTTGATAAAATCACTTTCTCTGCTGCAGATGTAGCAGTTACGCCAGAGTCACACTTGCATGTTGCTTAGCAAGTCTCTCATTGGCATCACCTGGGACAGCCGCACACTCTCGGGCAGGAGAGGGTCAGCTGCATAGAAATACATGCAGCTAAGAAGCTCCGGTCCATAGAGTGTGCGGCTGTCCCAGGTGATGCCAATGAGAGACTTGCTGAGTCATACACAAGTGTGACTCTGGCCTTCTACAGAGCTCACGAATATGCTGGACTACCTAGCAGCACGCCAAGTAGTCCTCTAATGATAGTCTACTACTAATTAATCAGTGATTTTATCAAAACTACACTAAGCAGCCCAGCAAGTGACATATCGCTGGAATCAGGATCTCTGCCCCTCCATTATGCTGCTCTCAGATTAGCTGGTAAATACCTATTGACAGATTCCCTGTAAGGATGTTATCCAGCCGACCCTAGTCCAGTGTCTGACTGGCGTCATGGGCTTCTCTTACCATAGTGCTGTGGGTACAGCGGGTTATATCACATTATAAATGTGGTGCCTAGTGGAGAACTCCGAATAAATAACATATTACCAAGTCTTTGCATACGTGGTGAATAAAGATTACATGCATTTTAAAACAAGAGATGTGTTAAATATATACCAGCAAGGATCAGTACAATAAACCGCCAAGTGTACTTCGTCCTTCAACTCCGTGCAGATGGCATGGCTCCAAGATTCCCTTTCCAGAAGTACAATGTGAAGAACGCCTACAATGAATGCACCTTGTAACACTTCTCCGCACATTCCTCTGATTACATAGCGGCCATATCACAATGCAGGTTGGTGCTTCACCCTACAAAGCCAAGTGAATGTGAGGAACTCGCAGTATAAGCTTACAATGAGGAAGAATCCGGCTCAATTATATACAACGTCCCCGTGTCCACCATGACACTTGTACACGATCTCTAGGTAGGGCAGTGATGTACACTTTGTGGATACATGTGCCCGGTGTAAATATCCAGCGACCCCAGAGTTAATCTATTAAGAAGTGTAGTTTTCTGCACAGAAGGGACGAGGACCCGGGGGAAGAGCATAAAAAATGGTTCAATTCTAATCAGTGAAGTGGGACTAAGAGCAGCCGTCACAGGATGATGGTGGACGCCAGAGACCGCGCAACCTGACAAAATACCCAGAGCAATTATACGGCAGGTTTCGTCATGCGGCAGCAAACCCCGCGGGAGCGTTCCCGACACTACTGCCATGATCTCACTGTGTGATATTGCCACAGCTTCTCCTCTCCGCCAACATTTCATGTTATTCATATAATACCGCTACATGTGTGTGTTATTGCTCCTGAATGTCAAACACCTGTCCAGCAGACGTCTCTGGTTGTGTTACAATATAGATCTGCCATGTTATTTTAGGTATATTATTGTATGTGTGAAGAAGAACACGAGAGCAATGTATAATGATGCTGACCACCCAGATACAAACCTCACATATTCTCCGTCTCCACCGCCGGCGCTCCCCCGTCTCTGCACTTTACAGTCCTCTTTACTCCGTTTTTGCACAGTTCCCTTTTGTTTGTTACCAAATAATGTCATGTCCTCAGACTACTTCTGCTCCATTTCTGGCCACACAGGGGGGACGTGCTCTGAAGCAATACCTTACATGCTGACGCAGATGTCTCCAGATGCCCCCTTAAGAGGTGCAGCCGGACCAAAACTACATGGAGAGTAATGAACCCCGCACGGCCGTCTATCCAAGTAAGAACGCTATCTGCAAACAGGAGGGCGGCCCAGGAAAACACTGTATCCTCTGAGCATGGTCCAGATTAAACACGGGATTCAAGTTCAGGATTATGAAATCTTTAAGAATTCGTCAAAACAAGACGTGAGGATGTTGGGCCGAGTTCACATCTGCGATGTCATTTCTGCTGTTCTCTTTAGTCACAGGGCAAGAAAATGCACAGAAACGGCTCCTGAGACCCCAGTAAGCAACAATCGGGCCCATGAGCTTCCACCATCGTGGTGTCACTTTAAGGCCACACTCAGTTTCGGTCAATATTTGGAAGAGAAAATGGAACAATCAGAGAAGTATAATCTGACCAAATACTCTGTGTGAACGTTCATCCCACCAAACATGAGTGATGGAGGTTCCTGACAGACAAGATTTCACCATAAATTATATGAAACTCATGTCACAGACATGAAGTGTGGGGTCCTGCTGAGCCTCCGATGTACAGGACATCCACAAGTACTAGGCATTAATCACATGCATCTGTACCAAAACAGTGTGATCTCAGCCATCAGGACGTCTTATACAAAGAACACACTAGATTAGTGCAGCGACTTCATTAGGCACTAGATACCATAAGATGTTACATTTCCATAGGCGGCTGTATAAAATGCTTTAAAGAGAACCTCTCAGAACAATTGTGTAGTGTAAAGTAAAGACTTGCCTGTAATGGCGCTATAAGGCTATGTGCGCACTAGAAAGTGCCATTTTCTTAAGAAGAAAAAAACAGACCCTATGAAAGAATCCCGCACCCGTGGTAAACACCGCGGTAAAACCGCACCCGCGTTTTTGCCGCGACATGCTGCGATTTTTCCGCAAGTTGGTCCCCACGGATTTTACTGTTAGCATTCAATGCAAAAAAAAGCGTAATTTCCTTCAGAGATGGATAGATAGATGACAGATCACTGCAGTTCTCCAGAGCGGTAATGTGTTTTTCACATTACCAGCCGTGAGAAATGACCTGTGGTTACCTCTCTGCAGTGTCATTGCGAGGCTGCATTCAGTAGTGTGTCAGGCGAGGCTGCAGCAGTCTGCAAGCATCGTGGGACCTCCGTGGATTACGCCGGAGCTGTGTGTTGGGAGGGGTTAATAAAAGGGGTGAAAGAGGGGCTTTTTTGTTATTTTATTTAAAATGAAGGATTTTTCGGTGTGTGTGTTTTTTCACTTTACTTACGGGTTAATTATGAAAGCTGTCTCATAGACGCTGTCATGATTAAGCCTGGACTTAGAGGCGGCGATCCCCTGCCATTTAACTCCTTATTACCTGGATTGCCACCGCATCACAGCAATCTGGAAGAGTCGGGACACTCCGGGACTGCCACATAAGGGATGCGACAGTCCCAGGGCAGCTGCAGCTGATATTCTCAGCTGCGAGAGGGGGGGGCATTAACCATGGCCCTCGTCCTCCCCAGCCTGAGAATACCAGGCCGCCACTGTGTGTTTACCTCGGCTGGAAGGTAAAAATACGGCGGAGCACTTTTTTTATTTTTATATGTGCGTTTGATTTCTGTGTATTCTATATGTCTGTGTCTGTGTGCGATCTGTGTGTATTCTGTGTCTGTGATGTGTGTGTGTTTACTCTCTGCTCCGCCTCCTCTTGCTGTCATAATGACATCACTTCCCTGCAAACCGCAGGCAGTGATGAACAATACTGCAGGTAAACCGCGGCTATACCGAGGGTATACCGCACATCATTTGCTACCTGCGGTATACCCGTGGTATTTCACGATTACAGAAAAAACCGCAGTGTGCGCACAGCTATTTTTTTTTCCCCATAGGTTTTGCTGGGAAATGTCTGCAGAAAGATTACAAACTTTTCTCAAGAAATTTCTGCGGGTAAAAACGCAGTGTGCGCACAAGGCCTAATACGGATTATATTGATACCTTTAGTGAAAAAATCTGCTGTGTGTTTCATCTTTAATCACAATTTGAAGTTTTCAGCTAGTTTAAAAGCAATGCGTCAGCAGATAATCTGAGAGCAGCATGATGTAAGGACAGAGACCCTGTTTTTTTTATGCATCTTTTGCTGCAGATTTTTTCCACATATTAGTACAGGTGAAATTTGCAGCAAAAATGCTGAAAGAATTGACATCCTGCAGCTTTAAAGAGGTTGGTCACTACTTTACCATCCTTAGGATAGATCATCAAGGTCTGATCAGCCAGGGTCCGGCACCCCACACCCCCGCCGATCAGCTGCTCCCAGTGCTGGCCAGAAATGCTCAGTTCCAGAGCTGTCCTGTCTTCTGATAGCAGCCATGGGAGAGTACTGCACATCTGCCTCCCATTCACTTCAATAGGAGAGGGATGTGCAGTACCCGGCAGCAGCAGCTATCAGTAGACAGGGCAGCTCCTGAACGGTGTCAGGTGCTGGAGTCCAGACGATCAGACATTGATGACCTATCCTTAGGATAGTTCATCAATGTAAAAGTGGTGGATAACCTCTTTACATCTGCAACAAATCTGCAAGAAGAAAATTCTTAATGTGTGCATGAGACTTAAGGATTCTCATTCACTTTGCTGCTGGAAGGAAACCCACTGAAAAATGCATAAACAAGTGACAAATCTGCAAAGTGTGCACACAGCCAACAGTGGGACTGATTTTTACATATGAGAAACATCTCCGACATTGGACTGAGCCCTTACGCCGTAGTGTACATGACTGTGAAACCTCCCACCGAGCCCAGTGTGGCTCAGGAAACAATGGCTGTACTGGAAGCTCTTAGGCTATGTGCCTACGGGAGCTTGCTCCTGCGGATTTTTGCCGCAGCAAGTACAGACACTCCCCATGTTATCCTATGGGACATGGGGAGTGTCTGTGTCCATGCTGCAGAATCTGCGGTTGCGGAATATGCTGCGGATGTCCCGCAGTCGCACATAACTGCATGTCAATTATTCCTGCGGATTTACCTGCGGATGGTCCCATACTTACCTGCCTTGATAGCAGACACCAGAGTCACTTTCCCTCGATGCACAGGAGCGCCGTGGAGCCAGGAGCAGGAAGGAGGAGGTGGGTGGGGCCTGCACGAGCTCCGGTCATGTGACAGCAAGAGCTAGTTCGCCCACCTTCTCCTGCACAGTGCAGACACTGACAGATGCCGGAAAGTGAAGTGCTGCATGATGGAGGTATGAACGCCCCAATCACCCAGCACTTGTTCTGCATTGAGGATGTAGTGCCGAAGCCATGGTACTGTATCCTCAATGCAGAATGACCGCAGGACATCCGCAGGACATTCCGCAATAAAACCGCAGCATTGAAACAGACAAAGTTGTCCTGCGGTATTCTGGGAGCTCCTGCGGATATAACCGCAGGACACTGTAACCGTGGGCACACAGCGCTCTGCCCTGTCGGTGAAGGTAAACATTACAGAAAACCAAACTAACACTAGAATATGCATAAATAGATAGGACAAAATCCTGTAATGTCTCCCCAAATCTTCTCTCATCTGATCCACTTCACTCAAATCCTGAGATGTCAGCTCCTGTCGTTCTACTTTCCACCATTAGGCCCTGAAGTGTCCAATGTTGATTAGGACGTAGGGGTCCCCAACCTGTGGCTCAGGAGCGACATGTAACTCTCGGGCCTGTGATGAGTGGCTCGCAGCTATCTTCCAGCTTGGTGCATAACCACCAGGTCTAGCGAGCAGCTATGAAGAGCAGGTCTCCACGTGGTGACTTGTAGGTAGCCTCACACACAAGAGCAGATCTGACTGGGGGTAAGCTAGGAAACCCTGCATTTTGGTATACTGCCTCAGTGTGATTTCTGCAGAAAAGCTTTTGCTGTAATTATACCGGTAATGGGCACAGGAACTGGAAGTGGCTGGTGAACCTCAGAGCAGAATGTGGCTCGCGACCATTTTTCAGCAATGGATGTGGCCTCTCAAGGTTAGAAAGGTTGGGGACCTCTAACGCATAGAAAAACTCTATAGCAACATCACAATACAAATTTGGGGCCCTAATAAATACACTTCTAGCTTTTTTCCTCCCTTCCAATAAAATTACATACAGTGGAACCTCGCTTAACGAGTAACCCAGTTAGGGAGTGTTTCACCTAACGAGCAAGGCTTTCTGTAACTCTGTTTACGAGAAAGCTTTGCTGTACGAGCAAAATACTCACCGCATACACTTCCGGTTCCGTACATCCACCTCGCTCTAACCCGCTCTTGCAGTCTACACAAACACACACATTATGCTCACCTTACCTTCCGTTCTCTCGCCGGCTTCCTGGAACTTGTATGTATCGGGTAACCAAGGCAACCGATGCCGGACCTTCAGCTCCCGCCGCGCTGACGTCATAGGCAGGAGCCACTTGCCTCCGATTGGCCAGCGCGCTGCCTTTGAGTAGCGGCTGACAAGGGAAGGTCCTCCCTCCACAGGATGTGTATCCGGTAACCATCGCAATGAGGGAGGAACTTCCCCTGTCAGGCACTACTCAAAGGCAGCGCACTGGCCAATCAGAGGCAAGCGGCTCCTGCCTTTGACGTCAGCGTGCTGAGTGCGGAAGGTTCAGCATCAGTCGCCTTGGTTACCCGATACACAGTGTGTACGGGTGAACTGCAAGTTCCAGGAGACCAGCGAGGGAACAGAAGGTAAGGCGAGCATAATCTGTGTTTATACGTGCGTGTTTGTGCGTGTGTGGAATGGCACAATAGGGGACCAGAATGGGACATTTAACAAGTTGTGGAACGAATTGTCGGCATTACAATGAGTTCCTATGGGAAATCTTGCCTTGCTGAACGAGTAACTTGGTTAACAAGTACACTCCCAGAACGGATTGTTCTCATTAACCAACGTTCCACTGTACCTAGGAACAGAACAGTAATTGAAATTGTCATTACTATCGGAAGCCCGTCATAAAGATGCCACTATATTCATGGAACGAGAGAGAAACCTTTCATACTGGATTGTCAGGTTTTAACAGAAAACGTAACAAAGCCTGACAATACAAGAAACCTTCATGGTAATTACATATATATAGGAAGGATCACACAATGCTCACTACAATAGGGTCAAACAAAAGAGGATTCAGTAGGAATCCAGTGTAACACGCCAACTGCCTCACAAGTGACGTTCACACAGCAGGAGATAACCGGCAGATCTCCACCAAAATCCGCCCAACTTCCCTGCAGACCCGCAGTGTCCTTTCTTAAATGGCTGTAAGGGTACATCCACACAATCAATGACGCAGTGTTTCGGATGCAGTGTGCTTTTGCGGTGTCCAAAAGCTGTGCTGTACAGTAGGAACCCAGTGGATGGGATCTATAGAAACCTCCTGGTCGCTGTGCTTTTCTATACAGAGTAAACTGACATGTGGCGCAGATTCACGAGCCACAGCATGTCAATCTATGCTGCGGAGAGTGTCCTCAGCGGGATTACACAGTGAAAATATATGTGTATGCTATGTCCAGAATCCCGATCACAGGCACGGACACTGCGATCGGCTGCGGAGAACACTCACGTCTCCGCAAGAGGAATGACTGCATCTAGAACAGGTGTCTCCTGATTGTGGGCACATAGCCTAATGGTCACGGGAGTCAATGTCACTACAAGGGTGCAGGATACATGGAGCTCCTGCTAGGAGCAGAGGAAGCACCCAAGTCATCTGCTATACAGCACAAGCTGACAAGCTTACTGACTGGCTGCAGCGCTGCTGAAGAGACGTCACCTCACTCATCAGAGCAGTAGCAGAGTAGCAGCGCAGTATCACGAGAGGTTAAAGTGTAACCGATTTCATTTTCATTTCATAAATCAATAGCGCACATGAAAATCTGTATTCAATGAAGACTTTCCTATTTCTGAGATAGGAGATGGCAGTTGGTGCTGATGAGAGTATGTGGATAGAATGGAGAGGAGGGGCGGAGCTCTGCCTCTAGCTCCTCCCATCATAGGATCTCATCAGTAACAGCCGCCATCTCCTATCTCAGTAATGGGAGAGTCTTCACTGAATACAGATTTTACCTCAGAATTGAGAATTTTAATGACTGATCAATCCTGGCAGAGAAAGAAGCAAATTTGTCAGATAAGGCGAAGTTCACACTTCCGTTGTTTTGCATCAGTCACAATCCGTAGCCTTGAGGAATTACGGAATCCTGCAAAATATTTTGCAGGAATCCAGTATTTCCCCATAGACTTCTATTAGTGACGGATTGCGACTGATGACCCTGCGTTGCATCCGCTGCATCGCGGTCCGTCGTTTTTGACTGACCGCCGAGCGGGGAGAAACGCAGAATTTAACGTTTTTCGGGCCGTCAAAATTAACGCGCCGCGCAGGAATCCGTCGCCATCCATCAAGCTTGTAATGTATGTCTATGGTGCTGGATTCCGTCGTAATCCGTCTTACGACGGAATCCAGCGCAGGATTCCGTCATGCTCTACTGAGCATGCCCAGCATGTTTGGCACACCCACTGGGCTGTCCCAAACACAGACGGATCATGACTGATCCGTCAAACAACGGACGCACAGCGGATGCAACGGACCAGTTTTTTCACAGGATTCCTGTAAAAAAAGGGGTGGGCAATTAATTTTCCCATGGGGCCGCATGAGAAATTGGGATTGGTTTAGAGGGCCGGACTAATATAATTACCTCAGTTCTACCCAATATACTACATCACTACACCCCCTCCATATACTACACCTGTAATAAACTACACCACTACACCCCTATATACTACACCTGTAATAAACTACACCACTACACCCCTATATACTACACTTGTAATATACTACACCCCCATATACACCTGTATTATACTACACCACTATATAATACACCTCCGATATACTACATCATTACACCCCTATATACTACACCTGTAATATACTACATCACTACACCCCATATACTACACCTGTAATATAGTACACCTACATATAGCACACCTGTAATATACTACACCTCCATATAGCACACCTGTAATATACTACGCCTCCATATAGCACACCTGTAATATACTACGCCTCCATATAGCACACCTGTAATATACTACGCCTCCATATAGCACACCTGTAATATACTACGCCTCCATATAGCACACCTGTAATATACTACGCCTCCATATAGCACACCTGTAATATACTACGCCTCCATATAGCACACCTGTAATATACTACGCCTCCATATAGCACACCTGTAATATACTACGCCTCCATATAGCACACCTGTAATATACTACGCCTCCATATAGCACACCTGTAATATACTACGCCTCCATATAGCACACCTGTAATATACTACGCCTCCATATAGCACACCTGTAATATACTACGCCTCCATATAGCACACCTGTAATATACTACGCCTCCATATAGTACACCTGTAATATACTACGCCTCCATATAGCACACCTGTAATATACTAAGCCTCCATATAGTACACCTGTAATATACTACATCACTATACCCCCATATACTACACCACTATATACACCTCCATATAGCACACCTGTAATATACTACACCCCCATATGTCACACACCCTGCTCCCCATACAGCCTGCACCCCCATATCACACACACTACACCCCATACAGCCTGCACCCCCATATCACACACACTACACCCCCATATGTCACACACCATGCCCACATATCTCACCCTGCCTGTACCCCAACTTACCCCTCTCAAACACTCTGCACCCTTCACATCCTTCTGTCAGTCTGCAGCCCTCATATGCAACTCCATCTTCCCTCATATGCCACTCACCCTGCAGCCCCCTTCCCCCTCATGTCCCCTCTTTTTTTATTACCAGTCATCATGTGTCCACATCTCCTTCAGGATTCAGTATCTTTGCTTTCTGCCCGGCATCCTGTGTCTCCTCCCACACAGTCACATGGGCGTGACATCATCGCAGGTCCTGCAAGATGAATTATTCCGTCTGCTGTGCTGCTTCTTCTCCTGCAGGGCGGGCGGGAACTTTTAAAATGACACACGCAGCGCAGTACTGACAACGTCAGAGCGCGCGCGTGTGTCACTGACAATTAGTGCCGGCAGGGAACAGAGGAAAGACTTCCTGCGTTCCACTGCCTGCACTGACTGTGCGGACCTGCACAGGATCTCTCCCTGCTCGGCACGCTGGAGCCCGGCTCCACTGCACCGGCTGAAGACGGGCGGGCCGGTCACAGAGAGCAGGCGGGCCGGATGTGGCCCGCGGGCCGCCCCTTGCCCAGGTCTGCTGTAAAAGGAATCCTGTGAAAAACACATCCGTTGCATCAGTTGCCAACTAAAAAACGACTGATCCGTTGCTGACGGACCTGACGGATTTAAAACGGAAGTGTGAACTTAGCCTAAGATACATTACGGAGTTGCTCATTTCCATGTGTACTATTAATTTCTGAAATCTTAAAAAACCCAAAAGGTTACACTTTAAACAACATTATTTTATTATTCCTAGTGCAGCCAAAAAAAGTTTGCAGGGGAAATCCCCTTTTCATGTTTTCACTCTGAAACTTGCAGACAGTCGTTGAAGCTTGCGGTGGTTGGCCCATACATTTCCCCAGATCGCGGTTTCTTCTTTTTAGCTACGTCAGTGGCTCTAGGACGTGGTTTGCTCTCTTTAGTGTATTTTTACTCCTCGCACTTTGTAGCCCTCAGACTTCACATGACCGTAGCCATAGCACACCGTGTACACCGGCTAAGGCTACTTTCACACATCCGGTTTGAGCACTGCGGCTCAATCCAGCTGTGAAACCTATGCAACGGATGCGGCGAAAATAGCATGCAGCAGCCGGATGAGGTTTTTGCCGCATCGCACCGCATTGAAAAATGCGCCGCAGCGGCCGGATGCGGCGCGATGTGGTTTTTTTGCTGGAGCAAAAAACGTGCCAGGGAACGTTCCATCCAGCCGCCGTATCGGCTAAATCTGCCGCATGCGGCAAAAACCGGCAAGCGGCAAGCCCATTCGGCACAATGCGGCGCCAATGAAAGTCAACGCTGAAAAAAACGAAACCGGCGGCAAAAAAAAACGGTTTCATTTTTTCAGCAGAGCGCCGGATTGTGCCGCATTGCTACAACCGGATGTGTGAAAGTAGCCTAACCGTGTACTACCAATCAAGGTGACACTTATCTATGTGGGTCGTGTTGGCACAGCCGCCCCTGTCACCAGCCCTGTGTACGAGGAGCACCGTAATCTGGCCGCTATATGGCTCACACAGATTGCCATCAGTAAAGTAAGCCAATCATCTGCACTGAGGAAATCCAGCCATTTTCCTGCTTATCCGACTTGATCTCTTTGCTGATGTAAACACTTGCATCGCTCCGTTCTGTTCTAGATACACTGTATGTCAGCGAGGTACATGGTGACACGCGTTATGTGGGATACAAGGTACCACCGAAATGTCTAAAGGAAAGAAACACTTCCCAAACCACAGATTACTCACCAGACACACCCAGCCACTGTCAACTACATATGTACTGTATACAGTTGTGTTCAAAAGTTTATATACCCTGGCAGATTTTTTGCTTTCTTGGCCTTTCAAAGTTTATGAATGATAACACAAAATCTTTTTTTTCCCCACTCATTCCAAGCCATTTATTGTCAAACTAGTGTTTTCTCTCTTAAAATCATAATGACAACCTAAAACATCCAAATGCCCCTGATCAAACGTTCACATACCCTGGTGATTTTGGCCTGATAACATGCACAGAAGTTGACACAAATGGGTTTGAATAGCTAATAAATGTAACATGTAACCTGTGACCTGTTTGCTTGTAATCTCTGTGTGTGCATAAAAGCTGAGTGAGTTTCTGGGATCCAGACAGACTCTTGCATCTTTCATCCAGCCACTGACGTTTCTGGATTGTGAGTCATGGGGAAAGCAAAAGAATTGTCAACGGATCCATGGGAAAAGATAGTTGAACCGTATAATACAGGAAAGGCATACAAAAAGATATCCAAAGAATTGATAATGTCAGTTAGCAATGTTCAAACTGTGATTAACAAATTGAAAATCAGGGGCTCTGTAAAACCCAAGCCACGATCAGGTAGACCAACAAAAATTTCAGCCACAATTGCCAGGAAAATGTTTCGGGATGCAAAGAAAAACCCAAAAATAATATCAGCAGAAATACAGGACTCACTAAAAACTAGCGGTGGGGCTGTTTTAAGATGCACAACTTGAAGAAAAATGGGCTGCATGGTCGAGTCGCCAGAAGAAAGTCATTACTGTGCAAATGCCACAGAGTTTGCCGCCTACAATACGCCAAGCAGCAGAGAGACAAGCCACCAAACTTCTGGAACAAGGTAATTTGGAGTGATGAGACCAAAATCTTATTTTTTGGCCACAACCATAAACGTTATATTTGGAGAGGTGTCAACCAGGCCTATGATGAAAGGAACACCATTCCAACTGTAAAGCATGGAGGTGGATCGCTCATGATGTGGGGATGTGTAAGCTACAAAGGCACAGTAAACTTTGTCAAAGTTGAAGGAAAGATGAATGCAGCATGTTACCAGCAAATACTGAAGGCAAATTTACACTTATCAGCCAGGAAGCTGCACATGTGACCTACTTGGACTTTCCAATATGACATGTTATTGGCTACAGCAGAACAAAGTGAAAGTTTTGGAGTGGCCATCTCAGGCTGCTTTCACACCTCCGTTTTTTCCTGTGCGGCACAATCCGGCACTTTGCAGGAAAATCGCAACCGCTTTTTTTTTGCTGCCGGTTGCGTTTTTCCTGCATAGACTTTAATTAGTGCCGCATGGGCTTGCGTTCCGTCCGGTTTTTGCCGCGTGCGGCAGATTTAGCCGATGCGGCGGCCGGATGGAACGCTGCCTGGCACATTTTTTTGTGCGGCAAAAAAAAAAAAAACAAAATACGCATCGCGCCGCATCCAGCCGATGCGGCGCATTTTTCAGTGCATGCCTATGGTCGCCGGATGCGGCAAAAACCGCATCCGCATGCGGTTTTTGCCACTGCGCATGCTCAGTAGCATGCCGCAAGCGGCAAAAAATGGATGGGCCGCATTTAAAAAACGTATGCAAAGGATGCGGCTTTTTCGCCGCATCCGTTGCATAGGTTTTACAGCCGGACTGGCCGGCTCTGCACCTACCGGATGTGTGAAAGCAGCCTCAGTCTCCTGACCTCAATATCATTGACCCACTCTGGGGAGAACTCAAGAGTGCTGTTCATGCAAGAAAGCCCAGGAATTTACAGGAACTGAAGGCTTTTTGCCAAGAAGAATGGGCAGCTTTACCATCTGAGAAAATAAAGAGTCTCATCCACAACTACGACTTCAAGCTGTCATTGATGTTAGAGCGGGCAATACACAGTTTTAAGAACTGGGGTATGTGAACTTTTGATCAGGGTCATTTGGATGTTTTTGGTTGTCATGATTTAAAAAGAGAATACACAGTAGTTTGACAATAAATCACTTCACCCAACCACTAACCATGAGTGGGGAAAAAAGATTGTGTTATTCATATTTTCTAAAAAAAAAAAAAAAAAAAAGCCAAGAAAACAAAATCTGCTCGGATATGTAAACTTTTCAGCACAACTGTATAAATATATCAACCATGGAAAAGTCCCAAAGGCTATGTTCAACCCTTGGATGGGAAAAACACCATACACAAGAACCAATTGGACAACTCAAAGAGCATACCCAACTTCTTATAGGGAACCTGTCAGCAGATTTGAGGCCTATAAGCTGCGGCCACCACCAGTGGGCTCTTATATACAGCATGTTAGAATGCTGTATATAAGAGCCCAGGCCGCTGTGTAGAACGTAAAAATCACTTTATAATACTTACCTAAACGGTCGCTGCAGTGGAGTTGGGTCATATGGGCATCTCTGTTCTCAGATGCCTGCGCCTCCTCTTCCGGCCATCTTCGTCCTCCTTCTGAAGCCTGTGTGTATGACGTGTCCTACATCATACACACTCGCCGGTCCGGCCTGCGCAGGACCTCAATGCCAGTGAGTGTGGATGACGTAGGAACTTTATGCACCCCTGCTTCAGAAGGACGGCAAAGATGGCCGATAGAGGAGGCGCCGCCATCAGAGAACGGAGACGCCCATATGACCCAACTCCACCACAGCGATCGTTTACGTAAGTATTATAAAGTGATTTTTACGTTCTACACAGCGGCCTGGGCTCTTATAAAAAGCATGTTAGATTGCTGCATATAAGAGCCCACTGGTGGTGGCTGCAGCTTATAGGCCCCAAATCTGCTGACAGGTTCCCTTTAATGTCCTACAAATACAAAGCATCCAAAAAAATTACAAATCCCTGGGATTCACCCAGTCTCGCTTGTTCACCCACAAAAGTGCCATTTCAAATGCTCTATGAGGGCATTAAGGTAACAATGGGCCAACGGTGTAGGAATTAGACAGTCCATCTGGAGAGAGGGGGCCTAGGACATGTTGGTCTCATCACGAATTTACAAGGAGGGTGCGAACCTGTGGTGAAGGCTCCTCGCTCTAGAATATAAGCAAACAATGGTGTGACCAAGCATTATGGCACAGTTATGGTGGCGGCGGGGTGGGGGTGGTGGTGGTGGGGGGGGGGGGTTAATGTAGCCATAGCAGGGGACCCCAGCTTAATCATTAACCATTTCCTTTACAGGGTTGACTCCAATCAGGACCCCACTCTAACAAAATAGAGACATGTTGTAAAGTTAGGCCTCGTGCACACGTTCAGAATTTTTGTGGTTTTTTACCTCAGTGTTTGTAAGAGAAAACCAGGAACGGGTGAAGAACACAGAATTGGTGACGTGTTTCTGTTATACTTTTCCTCTGATTTTTCCTCTCCAGGCTTTTTCTTACAAATACTGAGGTAAAAAAAACCTCACCAAATACTGAACATGTAAATGTGGCCTTAATCTCCCACTGCAGAACCCACTGGCCTTGTAATACACAGCAGCCAACTGACTTGAATGGCACCAAGTAATATCCCATTGCCAAATGTGCATATGTTGTCAGCTAATGGGAGCGAAAGACCCTGATCCCTGGAGTTTGTACTATTCAGTTAAAAAGGGGTATTCCAATTTCCAAGATCATATCCCAATATGTAGTAGGTGTAATAATAATAATATTAACAAATACCTCCAATTAGAAATGTAGTATAGTTCTCCTGATTCACTATGTTGCTTACCTCATGTGCAGGGCATTGCAGGACCTTAGGTATTCATGGTTAAAACTACACATATAGTCACGGTTAGTTGCTCTTGGTTTGTAACCATGGATAACCATGGTCCTGCAATGCCCTGCACATGAGGTAAGCGACATAGTGAATCAGGACAACTACACTACATTTCTAATTGGAGGTAGGTGCTAATATTAGTATTACACCTAATATATATTGGGATAGGATTTGGAGATGGTAAAATCCATTTAAGCGAAGGAACAGGATTGCATCTGTAGAAACAAATTGGGACATTACTATTAGGCCACTGTATAGGTATACACCAGTCATCTTAGGCTCAATGACAGAGAATAGAGGTACCGCACTAACACCAATCACAAAAACCTCGATTATAAAGATAATGTACTGCTAAATATTATATAGTGTCTACACTTATGTATTTCATGATTACACACAATAATAAATAGGTCAAACAAAACTTTCTGACTAATCAATGACACGAACGGCCCTATAAAGTGAAGGCGTAATATGTGGTAATGTGAAAATGAATAATTCCTGAGCGCTCGCACTACCAAGCCCGGTAATAAAAGCCATGTGACTAATAAAGCCAACGGCCTACATCTTATACAACAAGCCGACTGCTCTACTTCACTCGGGTCAGGAAAAGGTGCCGCTCTAAAAAGGGTGTCCAATCTCCAGCTACACCGGGCACTAAGAGGTTTACATATGGAGATTAACAGGATTACAGTCACATGCAATATATTGCTGGTGGAAATGGAAGATTGTGGACAATGCACACAGGGACGAAGACGTCAGCGCTACAGAAAAACAGAGACCTGTCTGTGACGTATGGACTGTGCACTCACTTATGTCACCTGCAGATACTGCGGCCCCGTATAGTGCGGACACGTGCTCAGGTATCCGATCCAGAGAGTGTACATACATATAGTACTCTGCGCACCAACACCATCCACTCATGAAGTGTCAGAGCAGATACCAGCCATAAATCTAGAGCGTCTCCAGAGTTCAGCCTCATATTAATATCATACACGGCCATCCCGACTGTGGGAAAACAAAGCATTTTACAAATGAACTTGGCTCCATGCACCAGAATGGATGGATGGATGAATGAATGAAAGGTGGCTTTGTCCTTTCTTCATCCTCACATCCAAGCAGTACTTTTCCTTCAGCTGAACTCCAGCGAGAGCACCATCGCTGAAAGAATTACTGGCAAGTAAGCGTTTCCCTTCCCGGGAGGATTACGGCTACAGGCCACGCTTAACAAAACAAAGAAAACAGGAAAAAGCGCTCAATGTAGACTCCAATAAGGAATCCATGGCCTATAGGTGGATTAATGGCGGGCTCGGGGGTCATAGCACCCTCCTGAGCCCAGAATATAGGTTTATGCAGAAAAATGACCCGTGATGTGCTGAAAGCAAAGTCATTCATTAGGAGAAAGTCCATTCTAGCCCCTGAGAAGTATCCTGCTGATTACTGAATGCTGCAGGAGCACATGTAAGCACTAAATGAATTCCAGTATAGGGGTTTAGAAAGCCGTACATAGCGAGGGTGGCGGCCCTTGGGGTATGGCCTTCGTGTAGAACACACTTAGGCTATGTTCACACTAGAAAAATGATTTTTCTTAAGAAATTTCTTAAGACTGAAGGATTAGTGCACCTGCGTTAAAAAGCGCACCAAAAACGCACCTGCGTTTTTGCCGCGTTTTCGGTGCGTTTTTGGTGCGTTTTTACCGCTGGTTGCTCCCTGCGTTATTGTGCCAATTATCTATGGCAAAAAACGCAGTTAGCTGCAGAAAAGAAGTGACATGCTCATTCTTTTTCTTAAGAAAATCTACTGAAAGAATTTTCTTAAGAAAAAAAACGCAGTGTGTGCACAGCTAATTTTTTTTGCCATAGGTTTTGCTGGGGAATGTCTGCAGAAAGGTTACAAGAATTTCTCAAGAAATTTCTGCAGCAAAAACGGACCCAAAACGCAGGTAAAAAACGCAGTGTGTGTGAACATAGCCTAATTCTAGTGCAAGGAGTGGACGTCACCCTTCACTGTGGAGTAGTAATTGTATTGATCAGTGATCCCATCTAGAGCCCCGCTCAGTACCCCACAAGTGGTGCACAGTCTAACCATCATGCAGGTGCTGTCTGGTACAGCCAGCAAGGAAACGGTGAGGAAATTTCCACCCTTTGTTATGGTAAGAGAACTGAATCATTTCCGGACAGGTCTATGCCCACACGCTCGCTCTCTTTGTGTTCAGCAGTGACTGACTTCCTGCACGACAGGCATATGTATCCAGAAAATGCACAGAAGGCACATGATTGCCACAGGTACATCTATACAGGCACAGAAGAGTGTCAGGCATATGTATCCAGAAAATGCACAGAAGGCGCGCAGATCCAGACGCTGCACACGTAAGGTACATGATTGCCACAGGTACATCTATACAGGCACAGAAGAGAGTCAGGCATATGTATCGCACACGTAAGGCACACCAGTGCAACAGGCACATGTATACAGGCACAATGGAGTGTCAGAGGCATATGTATCCAGAAAGTGCACATAGGGCGGGCAGATCCAGACACTGTGCGTGTAAGGTGCATGAGTGCAACAGGCACAGTAGAGTGTCAGGCATATGTATCCAGAAAATGCACACAAATCCACGCTACACTTGTAAGGCGCAAGAGTACATCAGACACATGTATACAGGTATAGTAGAGTGTCAGGTATACTGTACATATCCAAACACTACACGTGTAAGGTCAGGCATACGTCTCCAGAGACGGCTAAGGTCAGGCATACGTCTCCAGAGACGGCTAAGGTCAGGCATACGTCTCCAGAGACGGCTAAGGTCAGGCATACGTCTCCAGAGACGGCTAAGGTCAGGCATACGTCTCCAGAGACGGCTAAGGTCAGGCATACGTCTCCAGAGACGGCTACGGTCAGGCATACGTCTCCAGAGACGGCTACGGTCAGGCATACGTCTCCAGAGACGGCTACGGTCAGGCATACGTCTCCAGAGACGGCTACGGTCAGGCATACGTCTCCAGAGACGGCTACGGTCAGGCATACGTCTCCAGAGACGGCTACGGTCAGGCATACGTCTCCAGAGACGGCTACGGTCAGGCATACGTCTCCAGAGACGGCTACGGTCAGGCATACGTCTCCAGAGACGGCTACGGTCAGGCATACGTCTCCAGAGACGGCTACGGTCAGGCATACGTCTCCAGAGACGGCTACGGTCAGGCATACGTCTCCAGAGACGGCTACGGTCAGGCATACGTCTCCAGAGACGGCTAAGGTCAGGCATACGTCTCCAGAGACGGCTAAGGTCAGGCATACGTCTCCAGAGACGGCTAAGGTCAGGCATACGTCTCCAGAGACGGCTAAGGTCAGGCATACGTCTCCAGAGACGGCTAAGGTCAGGCATACGTCTCCAGAGACGGCTAAGGTCAGGCATACGTCTCCAGAGACGGCTAAGGTCAGGCATACGTCTCCAGAGACGGCTAAGGTCAGGCATACGTCTCCAGAGACGGCTAAGGTCAGGCATACGTCTCCAGAGACGGCTAAGGTCAGGCATACGTCTCCAGAGACGGCTAAGGTCAGGCACACGTCTCCAGAGACGGCTAAGGTCAGGCACACGTCTCCAGAGACGGCTAAGGTCAGGCATACGTCTCCAGAGACGGCTAAGGTCAGGCATACGTCTCCAGAGACGGCTAAGGTCAGGCATACGTCTCCAGAGACGGCTAAGGTCAGGCACACGTCTCCAGAGACGGCTAAGGTCAGGCATACGTATCCAGAAACTGCATGTGAGGTGCACATATACAGACATGCGAGCATGCGTTTCTAAGGCACGCACATACAGGCACTGCCTGATCCAATATTCTTTGAATCTAAAGAAAATACAGCACATCACAGACCTGAAGTGCAGATGAATAGCCGCTGATAATGATTGATAAGGACATATGTGGGCCTGCTGTATTCCTAGGCACTAAATAACCCCTTCAAATAAAAAAAAAGGTAGACAATATACCTTGGACTTGAAGTCACTTATTGTGTGGCCATGAGAAGTGAACTGGCTACAGTGTTAGGGTGGTGTCACACATAGCGACGCAACAGCAATCACGACCAGCGATCTGACCTTATCAGGATCACTGCTGCGTCGTTACATGGTCGCTGGTGAGCTGTCAAACTGGCAGATCTCACCAGCGACCAGTGACCAGCCCCCAGCCAGCAGCGACGCGTGGAAGCATAAATATCGGGTAACCAAGGAAAGCACTTCTCTTGGTTACCCGATATTTACCTTACTTACTAGCGTCCGCCGCTCTCACGCTGCCACTGTTCCCTGCACTCCTAGCCAGAGTAGACGTGTGTAGGGAGCCGACACTAGCAGCGTGAGAGCACACCGCCTAGCGCTGGCTCCCTGCACTCCTAGCCAGAGTACACATCGGGTTATTTACCCGATGTGTACTCCAGCTACGTACGCAGGGAGCCGGCACTGGCAGCGTGAGAGTGGCGGACACTAGTAACTAAGGTAAATATCGGGTAACCAAGGAAAGGGCTTCTTGGTAACCCGATGTTTAGCGTGGTTACAGCTTACCGCAGGCTGACAGACGCCGGCTCCCTGCTCACTTCAGTTCGTCGCTCTCTCGCTGTCACACACAGTGATGTGTGCTTCACAGCAGGAGAGCAACGTCCAAAAAATGAAGCAGGACACTCAGCAACGACCAGCGACCTCACAGCAGGGGCCAGGTCGTTGCTGGATGTCACACACAGCGAAAGCGATGGGACGTCGCTGCAACGTCACAGAAAATGGTGACTTAGCAGTGACGTCGTTGTTGTCGTCGCTATGTGTGACACCACCTATTCTATCAGTCGCTCATGACAAACCCCAGGTTAAGGTACATACACATGGGAGCTAAGCTGTAGTACATGAGAATGGCCACTGTGCAGTGTGTGGCGCTTTGTGATAAGAGGCGTCAGCTGATCAGTGGCGCTGGTTCGATGATTACCTTGCAGTGTAGCCAGGCGCCCAACCCCCGAACAGCGAGCACAGCGCTCCATCAGCAGGGGAAATATTGAAGCTTGCATAAAAAATCATCATTTTCACCAGCCTAATGTCTTGGGTAGTCAGCGCTTGCACTACAGAGAACAATGGCAGCCTATGTGCACTGAGCGATATAGTAAAGATGGCTGAACCATCTGTACCTTTGAGCGGTCGATTTGTGTGACCAATCGGGCTTTGTAAATGGACTCCAAGGATAGGGCGCAAATATCTCCATTCCTTGACAACCGCGCTATGTTCCTAGTATTCTGCCCTTCTATGCACCTGCGAGCAAAGCACAAATCCTCAGAGATGAACGTCCACAATCTCCACCATAATGGATAAGATAGCAGACACTGCCCCGTCCCTACAACTGGGGTCCCCGAGGTCAGCGCTTTATATTAGGACATTCAAGTCTAGGCCTGATATAAAATTGCAGAAAATCTTCCATCAAGAAAAAAATATCACCTATGTGTGAAGACGTCTTGTAAACTCAGTTGAACCCACTGAGGTTTTCTAGCAGAAGACGATTCCGAAAACTCTGGAGTGTTTTTTCCTGATGCGTATTAAGTATCATTCCCGGAGGGTTTCTTATAGTATTAGCCACCAATGATTTTCTCATGGTTTTGTGACCTTTTTTTTTGGGTCATTTTCCTATGCTATTTTTCACCCCACTGAATTATGAAGAAACCATTGTTTTGTTTATTTGCCTTTTTAAATAAAAACGATGGCAAAACGCTCCAGAATATGTCCGGGCATCTTTTGAGCTTTCCCACTAAGTTGTATTGTGAAGAAAAGAGCCTCTTCAGAATGGAAAGCACCAGAAGAACGGACATGTTACTTCTTGTAACCGCTTGGGAGTTTTTAGAAACCTGGGAGGGGTTAAAAGATGCTCAAAATCCTGAATATGGGCAGAGCAAGTCATTTTACATAGAAATGCAGATCTTCCTTCTTTTGAGCATTCTCACTGCTGAGCACCAGTGACGAGGGAGCAGGGGCACGGTACTAGCGACGAGGGAGCAGGGGCACGATACTAGCGACGAGGGAGCAGGGGCACGATACTAGCGACGAGGGAGCAGGGGCACGATACTAGCGACGAGGGAGCAGGGGCACGATACTAGCGACGAGGGAGCAGGGGCACGATACTAGCGACGAGGGAGCAGGGGCACGATACTAGCGACGAGGGAGCAGGGGCACGATACTAGCGACGAGGGAGCAGGGGCACGATACTAGCGACGAGGGAGCAGGGGCACGGTACTAGTGACGAGGGAGCAGGGGCACGATACTAGTGACGAGGGAGCGCTACCAGGATCAAGTGCTTGGTACTAGTGATGAGGGAGCGCTACCATGCTCAGGTGCACAGTAGTAGTGATGAGGGAGCGCTACCATGCTCAGGTGCACAGTAGTAGTGATGAGGGAGCACTACCATGCTCAGGTGCACAGTAGTAGTGATGAGGGAGCACTACCATGCTCAGGTGCACAGTAGTAGTGATGAGGGAGCACTACCATGCTCAGGTGCACAGTACTAGTGATGAGGGAGCACTACCATGCTCAGGTGCACAGTACTAGTGATGAGGGAGCGCTAAGATGCTCAGGTGCACAGTAGTAGTGATGAGGGAGCGCTACCATGCTCAGGTGGACAGTACTAGTGATGAGGGAGTACTACCATGCTCAGGTGCACAGTACTAGTGATGAGGGAGCGCTACCATGCTCAGGTGCACAGTAGTAGTGATGAGGGAGTACTACCATGCTCAGGTGCACAGTACTAGTGATGAGGGAGCACTACCATGCTCAGGTGCACAGTAGTAGTGATGAGGGAGCGCTACCATGCTCAGGTGGACAGTACTAGTGATGAGGGAAGCACTACCATGCTCAGGTGCACAGTACTAGTGATGAGGGAAGCACTACCATGCTCAGGTGCACAGTAGTAGTGATGAGGGAGCACTACCATGCTCAGGTGCACAGTACTAGTGATAAGGGAGCGCTAAGATGCTCAGGTGCACAGTAGTAGTGATGAGGGAGCGCTACCATGCTCAGGTGCACAGTAGTAGTGATGAGGGAGCACTACCATGCTCAGGTGCACAGTACTAGTGATGAGGGAGCACTACCATGCTCAGGTGCACAGTACTAGTGATGAGGGAGCGCTAAGATGCTCAGGTGCACAGTAGTAGTGATGAGGGAGCGCTACCATGCTCAGGTGCACAGTAGTAGTGATGAGGGAGCGCTACCATGCTCAGGTGCACAGTAGTAGTGATGAGGGAGCACTACCATGCTCAGGTGCACAGTAGTAGTGATGAGGGAGCACTACCATGCTCAGGTGCACAGTACTAGTGATGAGGGAGCACTACCATGCTCAGGTGCACAGTACTAGTGATGAGGGAGCACTACCATGCTCAGGTGCACAGTACTAGTGATGAGGGAGCGCTAAGATGCTCAGGTGCACAGTAGTAGTGATGAGGGAGCGCTACCATGCTCAGGTGGACAGTACTAGTGATGAGGGAGTACTACCATGCTCAGGTGCACAGTAGTAGTGATGAGGGAGTACTACCATGCTCAGGTGCACAGTACTAGTGATGAGGGAGCACTACCATGCTCAGGTGCACAGTAGTAGTGATGAGGGAGCGCTACCATGCTCAGGTGGACAGTACTAGTGATGAGGGAAGCACTACCATGCTCAGGTGCACAGTACTAGTGATGAGGGAAGCACTACCATGCTCAGGTGCACAGTAGTAGTGATGAGGGAGCACTACCATGCTCAGGTGCACAGTACTAGTGATAAGGGAGCGCTAAGATGCTCAGGTGCACAGTAGTAGTGATGAGGGAGCGCTACCATGCTCAGGTGCACAGTAGTAGTGATGAGGGAGCACTACCATGCTCAGGTGCACAGTACTAGTGATGAGGGAGCACTACCATGCTCAGGTGCACAGTACTAGTGATGAGGGAGCGCTAAGATGCTCAGGTGCACAGTAGTAGTGATGAGGGAGCGCTACCATGCTCAGGTGCACAGTAGTAGTGATGAGGGAGCGCTACCATGCTGAGGTGCACAGTACTAGTGATGAGGGAGCGCTACCATGCTCAGGTGCACAGTACTAGTGATGAGGGAGCGCTACCATGCTCAGGTGCACAGTAGTAGTGATGAGGGAGCGCTACCATGCTCAGGTGCACAGTAGTAGTGATGAGGGAGCGCTACCATGCTCAGGTGCACAGTACTAGTGATGAGGGAGCGCTAAGATGCTCAGGTGCACAGTAGTAGTGATGAGGGAGCACTACCATGCTCAGGTGCACAGTAGTAGTGATGAGGGAGCGCTACCATGCTCAGGTGCACAGTAGTAGTGATGAGGGAGCGCTACCATGCTCAGGTGCACAGTAGTAGTGATGAGGGAGCGCTACCATGCTCAGGTGCACAGTAGTAGTGATGAGGGAGCGCTACCATGCTCAGGTGCACAGTACTAGTGATGAGGGAGCCCTAAGATGCTCAGGTGCACAGTAGTAGTGATGAGGGAGCACTACCATGCTCAGGTGCACAGTAGTAGTGATGAGGGAGCGCTACCATGCTCAGGTGCACAGTACTAGTGATGAGGGAGCGCTACCATGCTCAGGTGCACAGTAGTAGTGATCAGGGAGCGTTACCATGCTCAGGTGGACAGTACTAGTGATGAGGGAGCGCTACCATGCTCAGGTGCACAGTAGTAGTGATGAGGGAGCGCTACCATGCTCAGGTGCACAGTACTAGTGATGAGGGAGCGCTACCATGCTCAGGTGCACAGTAGTAGTGATCAGGGAGCCCTACCATGCTCAGGTGCACAGTAGTAGTGATGAGGGAGCGCTACCATGCTCAGGTGCACAGTACTAGTGATGAGCGAGCACTACCATGCTCAGGTGCACAGTAGTAGTGATGAGGGAGCACTACCATACTCAGGTGCACAGTACTAGTGATGAGGGAGCGCTACCATGCTCAGTACTATTGATGAGCGAGCACTACCATGCTCAGTACTATTGATGAGCGAGCACTACCATGCTCAGTACTATTGATGAGCGAGCACTACCATGCTCAGGTGCTCAGTACTAGTGATGAGCGAGCACTACCATGCTCAGTACTATTGATGAGCGAGCACTGCCATGCTCAGGTGCTCAGTACTAGTGATGAGCGAGCACTACCATGCTCAGTACTATTGATGAGCGAGCACTACCATGCTCAGTACTATTGATGAGCGAGCACTACCATGCTCAGGTGCTCAGTACTAGTGATGAGCGAGCACTGCCATGCTCAGGTGCACAGTACTAGTGATGAGCGAGCGCTGCCATGCTCAGGTGCACAGTACTAGTGATGAGCGAGCGCTACCATGCTCAGGTGCACAGTACTAGTGATGAGCGAGCACTACCATGCTCAGTACTATTGATGAGCGAGCACTACCATGCTCAGGTGCTCAGTACTAGTGATGAGCGAGCACTGCCATGCTCAGGTGCACAGTACTAGTGATGAGCGAGCGCTGCCATGCTCAGGTGCACAGTACTAGTGATGATCGAGCGCTGCCATGCTCAGGTGCTCAGTACTAGTGATGAGCGAGCGCTACCATGCTCAGGTGCACAGTACTAGTGATGAGCGAGCGCTACCATGCTCAGGTGCACAGTACTAGTGATGAGCGAGCGCTACCATGCTCAGGTGCACAGTACTAGTGATGAGCGAGCGCTACCATGCTCAGGTGGCACAGTACTAGTGATGAGCGAGCGCTACCATGCTCAGGTGGCACAGTACTAGTGATGAGCGAGCGCTACCATGCTCAGTACTATTGATGAGCGAGCACTACCATGCTCAGTACTATTGATGAGCGAGCACTGCCATGCTCAGTACTATTGATGAGCGAGCACTGCCATGCTCAGTACTATTGATGAGCGAGCACTGCCATGCTCAGTACTATTGATGAGCGAGCACTGCCATGCTCAGGTGCTCAGTACTAGTGATGAGCGAGCACTACCATGCTCAGTACTATTGATGAGCGAGCACTACCATGCTCAGTACTATTAATGAGCGAGCACTACCATGCTCAGGTGCTCAGTACTAGTGATGAGCGAGCACTGCCATGCTCAGGTGCACAGTACTAGTGATGAGCGAGCACTGCCATGCTCAGGTGCTCAGTACTAGTGATGAGCGAGCACTGCCATGTTCAGGTGCTCGGTACTAGTGATGAGCGAGCACTACCATGCTCAGGTGCACAGTACTAGTGATGAGCGAGCGCTGCCATGCTCAGGTGCACAGTACTAGTGATGAGCGAGCACTGCCATGTTCAGGTGCTCGGTACTAGTGATGAGCGAGCACTGCCATGTTCAGGTGCTCGGTACTAGTGATGAGCGAGCACTGCCATGTTCAGGTGCTCGGTACTAGTGATGAGCGAGCGCTACCATGCTCAGGTGCACAGTACTAGTGATGAGCGAGCACTGCCATGCTCAGGTGCACAGTACTAGTGATGAGCGAGCACTGCCATGCTCAGGTGCTCAGTACTAGTGATGAGCGAGCACTACCATGCTCAGGTGCACAGTACTAGTGATGAGCGAGCACTGCCATACTCAGGTGCACAGTACTAGTGATGAGCGAGCACTGCCATGCTCAGGTGCACAGTACTAGTGATGAGCGAGCACTGCCATGCTCAGGTGCTCAGTACTAGTGATGAGCGAGCACTGCCATGTTCAGGTGCACAGTACTAGTGATGAGCGAGCACTGCCATACTCAGGTGCACAGTACTAGTGATGAGCGAGCACTGCCATACTCAGGTGCACAGTACTAGTGATGAGCGAGCACTGCCATGCTCAGGTGCACAGTACTAGTGATGAGCGAGCACTGCCATGCTCAGGTGCACAGTACTAGTGATGAGCGAGCACTGCCATGCTCAGGTGCACAGTACTAGTGATGAGCGAGCACTGCCATGCTCAGGTGCTCAGTACTAGTGATGAGCGAGCGCTACCATGCTCAGGTGCTCGGTACTAGTGATGAGCGAGCACTGCCATGCTCAGGTGCTCAGTACTAGTGATGAGCGAGCACTGCCATGCTCAGGTGCTCAGTACTAGTGATGAGCGAGCACTGCCATGTTCAGGTGCTCAGTACTAGTGATGAGCGAGCACTGCCATGCTCAGGTGCTCAGTACTAGTGATGAGCGAGCACTGCCATGCTCAGGTGCTCAGTACTAGTGATGAGCGAGCACTGCCATGCTCAGGTGCTCAGTACTAGTGATGAGCGAGCACTGCCATGCTCAGGTGCTCAGTACTAGTGATGAGCGAGCGCTACCATGCTCAGGTGCTCGGTACTAGTGATGAGCGAGCACTGCCATGCTCAGGTGCTCAGTACTAGTGATGAGAATAAATAACCTGTAGATCGCTCCGGTACGGCACGGCCTGCTCATGGTGGGCAGCACCTCCTTCTGCCTTTGGGTTAGACTTGTCTCCATAGTGAAATTATTGCCCCCTAGATACGTGGCTTCACATCACAGGACCAGGTACCCCGGTGTGGGAGCCACAGATGCCCGGCCAGGAGCTGTACCTGCGCTCGTTTCATGCCTCAGCAGCACAGTGGCGTGTAATGAGGACTCCGCACTGTGACGAGGACAGAATTGGCAGACAGGCCCTTAGGTGAAGAAATACACATCTTTTTGTATCCAAAATGGGTGTGACAAATTGTGGATTAATACAAAAGCTTCAGGAGAGAAGACCTGCGAGGACAGCGCTCAGCTGAAGTTCACTTGTCACACAGCTGAGGGCGGGCACAGCATGGCACTGCGAGGTCCTAGTGATGCCCCATGTACAAGAGTAAACTACACAGCAGCAGTCAACAGCAGGCACCCAACCAAATGACAGAGGCAAAATAAATAATGCCGCCCCTAGTGTGTGTTATGATTCTTACCCGCACACAGAATGGGGCATTGTGCTGAGGTGCCCACACTCCGGCGGGGGGGTGACATCATACAATACCGACCTGTCTGTCAGGAATGGGCGCGATGTTGTTACAGGGGAGACGACTGACAATGACTTGTTGTTGGTGAATGTGTGACGACTCCTTACAAGTCTCCATGGCATTCACAGCGCTGCTGATGCCCATCACCTCGGGCACATTAATTAAGAAGTATGTGGGTGAAGTGTGGGCAGATCTCCAAACTTAACACAAGGCTACTGTATTTTGATCATGGGGCAGCCGTGCCAATGACAGAAGGGGTGCGGTGGTCATTAATGTCAGATGTCACCATGCCAATGTGTGTAACATGCCGCCTGCAAAAAAACTATCCTTCTATGGTAGAAGAGAAGGAGCACCCGCTCCAGCAATGTTGTGGGGGCAACTGTATGGATGTGGTGGCGGACGTGCGGGGTCCTCATATCATGCGATACCCAAATATCACAAGGAACCCAAACATGGCATCGCAAAAGTCAGCATGTGCCCAGTGATTTGCCAACACAACAAGGGTGCCCAAATATCAACACATCATGTCCGACAGATTAATGGGCTACTAATGTCATCTTCTGTGCCCACCATGTATACACCAGCGCAGATGAGGCATCACAGAGCAGGGTTACCATATAGCTCAATAATGCCATCCTCTGTGCCCACCAAGTATGGAAGAGGCATCACAGAGTAGGGTTACCGTATAGCCTAATAATGCCATCCTCTGTACCCACGATGTATAGATGAGGCATCACAGAGTATGGTTACCGTATAGCTTAATAATGCCATCCTCTGTGCCCACCATGTATATACAGTATATGCCAGCACAGAGGAGGCACAGAGTAGGGTTACGGTAATGCCATCCTCTGTGCCCACCATGTATATACAGTATATGCCAGCACAGAGGAGGCACAGAGTAGGGTTACGGTATTGCCATCCTCTGTGCCCACCATGTATATACAGTATATGCCAGCACATAGGAGGCACAGAGTAGAGTTACCGTATTGCCAACCTCTGTGCCCACCATGTATATACAGTATATGCCAGCACAGAGGAGGCACAGAGTAGGGTTACGGTAATGCCATCCTCTGTGCCCATCATGTATATACAGTATATGCCAGCACAGAGGAGGCACAGAGTAGGGTTACGGTAATGCCATCCTCTGTGCCCACCATGTATATACAGTATGTGCCAGCACAGAGGAGGCACAGAGTAGGGTTACCGTATTGCCATCCTCTGTGCCCATCATGTATATACAGTATATGCCAGCACAGAGGAGGCACAGAGTAGGGTTACGGTAATGCCATCCTCTGTGCCCATCATGTATATACAGTATATGCCAGCACAGACGAGGCACAGAGTAGGGTTACGGTAATGCCATCCTCTGTGCCCACCATGTATATACAGTATGTGCCAGCACAGACGAGGCACAGAGTAGAGTTACGGTAATGCCATCCTCTGTGCCCATCATGTATATACAGTATGTGCCAGCACAGAGGAGGCACAGAGTAGGGTTACCGTATTGCCATCCTCTGTGCCCACCATGTATAGATGAGGCATCACACAGGGATACAGCATGCCCCATTCTGGGTACATCCCGATGTATGCCCTGCACATGTGTGGCGCTGATCTGTCTGCCAGTAATGTGCCCCTCAGGATCAGCCCCGGCTCCTGCTGGAGTTGTCAGTGATAAAGTTGTCAGTAAGTTGTGCCCGGCAGCACGTACCTGGGCGCTCCTGTCCGCCGGGGGCTTCATCACTGCCTGTCTGAAGCTGTTATCCACATAGGACGCCATGGTGGGGTCCCGGGCCCCTGGCACCGGCTCTGCTCCTGGAGAGTGCCCCCGGCGGCGGCTCCGTCCTGTCCGCACCGCAGGGAAATCCAGCAGACAAGCGGCCGCCGAGAGCAGAAACTAATCCGAGAGTTGTGAGCGGGTCACACCCGGCGGGGCCAGCCCCCCACAGACACACACAGGGGGCTCAGCACTGCAGCCATGGTGAGAGGGGCACTCAGGAAGAGGGTGTGGACGTAAGATGGGAGCCCTCCTCGTCCTGCCCCTTCCTGTCCTCCTTAGTCGGCTCCTTGTGGCTTTCTACTGCCACCTAGCGCGTCTCCGCGGCGGTGCCCAGTCTCCTGGTGGCACAGACAGGCGGGGCAGGGAGCAGCGCCAGCCCGTGTGTGCCCGGCTCCGGGGTGTCAGGCAGGGTTACCAGCATTGTGCAGGGTGCCAGTGTCTCCTCACGGGGAGGCTTCCATTCTCTGACAGCAAGCATCATGGAAATACATCTGAGCTGATACCGTCATTAGGGTTCATCATTAGTGTAAGGCCCATGGCAGCTGTAGTTAGTGGCTGGCGGCCCCCCAGACCACCAGGGACGTGCCCACACCCACCGGTGCCCAGTACTTGTCCTGTATAATAAGAGGAGCAGGTTTAACCTTTTCCTGGCCGGCATTTTTTCCCACAGTTGTAGTTTTGAATGACACCAACTTATCGGAGGTGAAAAAAAACTAAGAGGTGAAAATGCGCAAAAAAATAAAAACACACAATTTCTTTTGTTTTTATAACGATCATTGTACAGTAACAATGAGCAGCCGTAGGATTCTCCACATCAGTACAGGTATTCAAATAGTGCGCCCCCCCCAATCAGCTGCTTGGTGACCGGCCGGGGGCAGCCCGCCCCGCTGGGAGTGATGAAAGTGAAAGGGCAGCCACCGCCGGGCCCCCTCAGGTCACAGGCCCCATAGCAGTGGTGTGGCCTGCCTCTATTGACGGTACGCCACTGCCTCGGGGCCACGAAGCCGGACAAGGGCCATCCGTGACATCCCTAGACCCAACATCGCCGATCCTGGCGACGAGTAAAGTTAACTCCTTGTACCGTCAGTGCTACAAGTTGGCGTCACAAACAGGATTACGTGTCCATAACAAACAAGTACTGTGCGCCTTACAGAACTGTGTTGAAACGTATTGCTTAAAGAGGACAGTCGCCATTAAGTACTCTGTGCGGAAAAAGAAGGGGCGTGCCATTGTGAGCAAAACCCAAAAAGAGCATGAAAGCGTGGGTGGAGCCCAGAAAGAGCGCGAAAAGGAGTTCCACTGCCGGAAACGAGCAATGAAACCCCGTGCTGACAAGGACAAGTCCACTAGGGAGGAAGCAGAGGCTGTTCTTTTAGCTGTAGCAGCAGCTCCGGTGTTGCCATTTACCATGCCGTACCTTCTGGGAGCTACCTGGTTACCACAATATTCAGAGGAAGCCTATACCCTGACTGACTTTAAAGAGAGATTTTACGGTTTATTCCGGGTGTACCCTATGATCGAGGACTAGAAAACCAGTATCCTCATTGGCCAACTGACAGGGGCAGCTCGGCAAGAAGTCAAGTCCTGGCCGGAGGCTGATAAAAGAGTGGCAAAGGACATTTTGTCTAAACTCAAGGAAACTTTTGACACCCATACAACATCTTAAGACATCAGCCAGGAACTTAAAGCTTGGGCGGAAATGGGTCTTCGAAATGGACAATGACCCAAATCATACTGCCAAACTGGTTACAAAGTGACTTAAGGATAACAAAGTCAATGTTTTGGAGTGGCCATCATAAAGCCCTGATCTCAATCCTGCAAGCAATAAACATGGCTCAATTACACCAGTTCTGTCAGGAGGAATGGGCCCAAATTCCTACCAAATATTGTTAGAAACCTGTGGAAGGAGATCCAAAACATTTGATCCAAGTTATACATTTTAAGAGAAATGGTACCAAATACTAATGTAAGGTATGGAAAAGAAATAAAAATGCACTAAAACATTCTCTGTCTCATTATTCTGACATTTGGCAAATATAAATAATTTTGATTCCTAATGGACCTAAAACAGGAAAGGTTTATTCTGATTTCATGTCAGATAGTAAGGAAAACATGCAGATGTGTCTTTTTAGATAGTGTATATAAACTTCTGGTTTCAACTGTATATATGTATATAATATATGTGTGTATTTGGATGTACATTTATTTTTCAACAGGATAATGACCCCCAACACACCTCCAGGCTGTGTAAGGGCTATTTGACTATGAAGGAGAGTGATGGGGTGCTCCGCCAGATGACCTGGCCTCCATAGTCACCAGACCTGAACCCAATCGAGATGGTTTGGGGTGAGCTGGACCGCAGAGTGAACGCAAAAGGGCCAACAAGTGCTAAGCATCTCTAGGAACTCCTTCAAGACTGTTGGAAAACCATTTCCGGTGACTACCTCTTGAAGCTCATCAAGAGAATGCCAAGAGTGTGCAAAGCAGTAATCAAAGCAAAAGGTGGCTACTTTGAAGAACCTAGACTATAAGACATATTTTCAGTTGATTCAATGATGGCCACTCATTTTTCTTTACTTAGCTGCTTTTTTCTTGCCATAATACAAATTCTAACAGTCTATTCAGTAGGACTATCAGCTGTGCATCCACCAGACTTCTGCACAACACAACTGATGGTCCCAACCCCATTTATAAGGCAAGAAATCCCACTTATTAAACCTGACTTGGCACACCTGTGAAGTGAAAACCATTTCCGGTGACTGCCTCTTGAAGCTCATCAAGAGAATGCCAAGAGTGTGCAAAGCAGTAATCAAAGCAAAAGGTGGCTACTTTGAAGAACCTAGAATATAAGACATATTTTCAGTTTTTTCACACTTTTTTGTTAACTTTTTCATTCCTCATGTGTTAATTCATAGTTTTGGTGTCTTCAATGTGAATCTACAATTTTTAGAGTCATGAAAATAAAGAAAACTCTTTGAATGAGAAGGTGTGTCCAAACTTTTGGTTTGTACTGATGTACATATTTGGTTTTGGGTCTTGTATGCTATTGTAATTTTAACGAATAGAAGAATTAACTTGGCTCTTTAAAGAGTTCTTCACCCCAAAAAATCCAGTTATCCCTGATCCATGGAATAAGGGATAATCTGCTGAGGGATTCCAAGAACATGGCTGGCTCTGCAGTCCCATCCTGGATGAAGCACAGATGCATGCCTGGCCTCTGCCCAATTCATTATTACCTATAGAACTGATGAGCACTATGCTCGGCTATTTCTATCAGTTCCATGGACAATGAAGAGCAGAAGCTGAGCATGCGCACCTCCAATCCATTCATGGCTGAGCTGCAGAGTCCTGTTCTCAGGAGTCAGGACAGACCCCAACAATCACCAAGTTATCCCCTATCATTAGGATCAGTGATAACTTAATTCTTGGGAAGGAATAACCCTTTTATTCTAAATGGCCTCTCTTTAGTGCATATACCAGGATGCATATGCTAAACGGTTGCCTTCTATAGATGCTACATAGTCGATTCCAACATCCACTGTAAAAAAAGATGTAAATGTTTTAGCCATGTGTTTTGCAGGATACTGTTGTATGGAATAGTGCAGTCTCTAACACTCTAGCACATATAGTTTTATTTGTAGTGTACTTTTCACTGGACATGCGGCTCCTGTTTGGGATTGTCACCGAAACAAAGCTTGTTGAAAGGCTGCAAAGCAGCCAATCAGCAAGCTTTTAGGCAGTGGCACTTCTGGAGCAATCACAGCCGTGCCAAGTATTACTGCTCACAATTAAAGAGGAAGCTTTGCATGTGGACCAGTTGGAGATGTAGGAAAAAAGTTCACAGGGAGCTACGTGCTTGCATATCCTGAGTGGTTGCCCTGGAAATGTTACAACTAGGCTTGTGGACATTGAGGCTTTCCATTCATGGCAGCAGGCACCCAGCCGCCAGTATATTTCCCGGGATGCCATCCCTGCCTTACACCAGCAGGTGTCTCATAACATCTCCCGCACCCTGACCAATGCAGTTAGGTTGTAGCAGCAGTACACCTATAGAAGGACTGTAAAGCAATATACCTTGCCTATATGCCTCTAATCTATTCCTCCTCAAGCAGCTATCGCTATACTGAGTACAGTTGACAGCGGTATTAATAGGGAATAGAATAGATGTAGGCCTGAAAAGGACTTTTGGTTTTAGGATAAAGCAGCAAGGACTGTTAGGCTATAATGCTTGCCTACATGGCTCTAATGCACGATCCCTTCTCCACCAGCTCCCCCTGCACTAATTGCAGCTAAGAGTGGTATTATAAGAAAATAAAATACATGTGTGTTAGCTCTGAAAAGGACCTTTTGATTAATGTTGCAGCAGCAAGGTTTGTAAGTCTAGAATCCCTATCTTCGTGCCTCTAAGGGGTACTTCTCACATAGCGAGATCGCTAGCGAGATCGCTGCTGAGTCACGGTTTTTGTGACGCAGCAGTGACCTCATTAGCGATCTCGCTGTGTGTGACACTGAGCAGCGATCTGGCCCCTGCTGTGAGATCGCTGCTCGTTACACAAAGTGCTGGTTCATTTTTTTGACGTTGCTCTCCCGCTGTGAAGCACACATCGCTGTGTTTGACAGCGAGAGAGCAACGATCTGAATGTGCAGGGAGCAGGGAACCGGCGTCTGGCCGCCTGCGGTAAGCTGTAACCAAGGTAAATATCGAGTAACCAAGGGAAGCCCTTTCTTGGTTACCCGATATTTACCTTGGTTACTAGCGTCCGCCGCTCTCAGGCTGTCAGTGCCGGCTCCCTGCACACGTAGCTGGAGTACAGATCGGGTAAATAAGCACAGTGGTTTGCTTATTAACCCGATGTGTATACTCTGGTTAGGAGTGCAGGGAGCCAGCGCTAAGCGGTGTGCGCTGGTAACAAAGGTAAATATCGGGTAACCAAGCGCTTGGTTACCCGATATTTACCTTAGTTATCAAGTGCAGCGTCGCTGGGGGCTGGTCACTGGTCGCTGATGAGATCTGCTTGATTGACAGCTCACCAGCGACCATGTAGCGACATACCAGCGATCCTGACCAGGTCATATCGCTGGTGGGATCGCTGGAGCATCGCTAAAGTGTGACGGTACCCTAATATTAATAATATCACTTTTCCATTAACTCTTCTTATACTAATTGCAGACTAATAGCAGTATTATTAGAGAATAGAATGTATTTAAATTAGCCCTGAAAGGGACTTTTGGTTGTATGTGGCAGCACCAAAGACTGTAACGCGATGAACCCTGCCTAAACGCCTCTAATACACTATCCCTACTGCAGAAGCTAACTGTACACTAATTGCAGCTAAGAGCAGTGTTAGATAATAGAATCTATTTCAATTATCCCTGAAAAGGACTCTTGGTTTAATGTTGCACCTGCAGGTACTGTGACGCTATAACACACTGTCCCTTTTCCCGCAGAAACTCTCACTACATTATTTCCGGAAGCATAGCATCACCGAGTCTTATATAAACTTCATGACGCTATGCGGCCAGCCAATCAGAGTAATGCCAGCAGCCAAAATGGGTACGGCATTACTGTATTGGCAGACAATCCCCAGATGTTTAATGACTTAAAAACAGCTGCAAAAGATGAGGATCAGGGACTCGAGCTTATCGCCAAGTACCTGGATACTTGATTGAGTACCTAAATGCTCGATTAAGTACCAAGCAGCTCTCCCATCAATGTGTAAACAGAGCGATAAAATCCTGTGATCCCAATGTATTGTTTCCCATCTATAAATAATTTGTAAGGCCACATCTAGAATGTGGGATCCAGCTTTGGGCTCCACATTATAAACAAGATATTCAAAAGTTAGAGTCAGTTCAAAAGCAGCAACTAGATTACTACAAGGAATGGAAGGAAGGCCTCCCATATAATAAGAGGCTGGAAAAGTTGGTCTTGTTTAGCTTAGAAAGAGGACGTCTCAGAGGAGATCTCATTTATATGTATAAATTAGCTGTAGTACCCGGCGGTGCCCGGGATAGTAACTGTTTCTTTGTCTGTCTCCCAGTCTCTCTCTGTCTCTCTGTCTGTCTCTATTTGTTTGTCTCTTACCCGGTCTGCTTCTGTCTGTCTCTCTGACGGTTTCTTTCCAGTCTGCCTCTGTATCTCTTTCTCTGTCTGTCTCTCTCTGTCTATCTGTCTTTGTCTGTCTCTCTCTGTCTATCTGTCTTTGTCTGTCTCTCTCTGTCTACCTGTCTCTTGGCCTGTCAGTCTCTGTCTGTCTCTTTCACTGTCTGCTTCTCTCTCTCTCTCTTTCCCTGGCTGTCTCTTTCCCTGGCTGTCTCTGTATCACTTTGTCTATCTCTGTCGGTCTCTCTCTATCTGTCTGTCTCTTTCTGTTTCTGGCTGTCTCTCTCTGTCTCTCTGTATTTGTGTGTTGGTCTCTGTCTGTCTCTTTCCCTGTATGTCTGTCTGCTTCCCTGTCTTTCTCTGTATTTCTTTGTCTGTATCTTTCTATCTGTCTGTCTCTTTCCCTGTCTGTCTGTCTGTGTCTCTTTCCCTGTCTACCTCTGTCTGTTTATTTCTCTGTCTGTCTGTCTTTTTTCCCTGTCTTTCTGTCTCTTTCCCTGTCTGCCTGTCTCTTTCGCCGTGTGTCTTTCTGTCTGTCTCTTTCACTGTCTGTCTGGCTTTTTTTTTCTATCTGTCTCTGTCTGTTTGTCTTTGTCTCTTTCCCTGTCTGCCTCTTTCTCTGTCTGTCTGTGCCTGTCTGTCTGTCTCTCTCTGTCTGTCTCTCAGTTTATCTCTGTCTGTGTCTGTCTCTCCACTGACATCATATTACCTCACACATAAGCGTCTCATACTAACAATTTATTTTGCTCCTATAGCAACCAATCACAGCTCCTATTAATAACCCGTAGCTCCCAGCTCCATTCATTCACTTTAATGGAGGCAGGTTGTTTGGAGAGTAACTGTAAAGCGTGTGGTTAAATTTTCCTATCAAAACATAGTCTATGACGTTCCCTGAGTCAAATGAGGTGTCTGTGCAAAAGTTTGTGATTGTAAATGCGACTGTGCAGATTCCTTAGCAGACATACACACATACACACACATACATACACTCAGCTTTATATATTAGATACATGTGTGGTTAATATAAAGGACTGGCAGATGACTTATTCCTTACAATGACAATACTAAGGACCAGGGGCATTCACTGTGAGTGGAAGAAAAGTGATTCCGGCAGCTAAAAAGGAAAGGGTTTACAGTTAGAGTAGTGAGATTGTGGAATGCCCTACCACAAGAGGTAGCAATGGCTGGCACTATAACCGTTTTTAAAAAAACAGCTGGATGCTTTCCTCAGCTAAAATAGCATTGCCAGTTATAGATAATTTAGTGACAAAGAATGTATGATGGTGGAGAAAGGTTGAAGTTGATGGATCCAAGTCTTTTTGCAACCTACGTAACTTGTGAATCTCACAGAAAAATAACTCCTGATATACCCCAAAATGAAGTGCAAACGCACAGCTAAACATTTTGGTTACGTTTTGACGCATCTCATTCATTTCAAAGGGTGAAGAATATTCACAAAACGCAAAGTGATATGCTGCTTTTTTTAGGCATCGATTTTGACAAAAAAAAGCAACGTGCGCATGGAAATTTCTGATTTATCATAGACTTTGCTGGGGAAGTAAAACGCATGCATTTTGTCATTGACAAGGTGCAGTTTAAAACACAACCAAAACGCAGGAAGAAAGCAACGTGCGCACATGGCCTAATGGCTGTGTGTAGAGTTATTTAGAGGGGACATTAAATTTACAGTTATACAAGCTGTACACTGACTACTGTACATTGTATCAAAGGGTCCTATCTTCAATGTTGGCTCATGAAAATATATAACACAATATTTGCAAAAATGTGAGGGGTGTACTCACTTTTGTCACATACAGTATTATACCCAGAGGGAGTGACTGCAGGAGAAAAGCCAAAAGGGACCTCAGTGCTCTGCCCCCTGATTGGCCCCAATGGTCTGATTGCTATGACAATCCTAGCTATATGTAACAATGTTCTGTGATGGAAATGCACAAGAAAGTTAATGGGGAAATTGAAACAAAAAATACTTAGATTTGTTCTGAACATAAAACAACAATTTTTGGACCATTACAGACAATACCAGGCCTTCTTTATACACGTACCATTGACAACACAAGTAATTTTACCCCAGATATCTCTACAGCTCCTCTAAGTAAATCTTTGTAATATATGAAGAGATACAGAAGAACTGCCCACACATTATCTGAGCAGCTCCATGTAATATACAGTGTTATATGAAATCTATGGTAACATTTACTATAGCGTTATGACTGCGTCCTGGCCCTTTAAATCTGCAGATGTCTCTGTTACCATGGTGCCTGCAATCATAGACAGCCAATAGAAATGCACAGTTTGAAAAGAAAAAAAAAAGTTGTTTATCCTCAGGTTTGTTACATCTCATCAGAGTGTGAAGACAAACACCAGCGATCAGCGCGAGATATCAGGTAATATAAGATACCGGGCGGCGATACATCCATCACCTGCACTCACACTATATACCGGGGGGCAATACATCCATCACCCGCACTCACACTATATACCGGGGGGCAATACATCCATCACCTGCACTCACACTATATACCGGGCGGCAATATATCCATCACCTGCACTCACACTATATACCGGGCGGCGATACATCGATCACCCGCACTCACACTATATACCGGGCGGCAATATATCCATCACCTGCACTCACACTATATACCGGGCGGCGATACATCGATCACCCGCACTCACACTATATACCGGGCGGCAATATATCCATCACCTGCACTCACACTATATACCAGGCGGCGATACATCGATCACCCGCACTCACACTATATACCGGGCGGCGGCGGTACATCCATCACCTGCACTCACACTATATACCGGGCAGCGATACATCCATCACCCGCACTCACACTATATACCGGGCGGCGGCGGTACATCCATCACCCACACTCACACTATATACCGGGCAGCGATACATCCATCACCCGCACTCACACTATATACCGAGCGGCGATACATCCATCACCTGCACTCACACTATATACCGAGCGGCGATACATCCATCACCCGCACTCACACTATATACCGAGCGGCGATACATCCATCACCCGCACTCACACTATATACCGAGCGGCGATACATCCATTACCTGCACTCACACTATATACCGGGCGGCAATACATCCATCACCTGCACTCACACTATATACTGAGCGGCGATACATCCATTACCTGCACTCACACTATATACCGGGCGGCGATACATCCATCACCTGCACTCACACTATATACCGAGCGGCGATACATCCATCACCCGCACTCACACTATATACCGAGCGGCGATACATCCATCACCCGCACTCACACTATATACCGAGCGGCGATACATCCATCACCTGCAATCACACTATATACTGGGCGGCGATACATTCATCACCTGCACTCACACTATATACCGGGCGGCATTACATCCATCACCCGCACTCACACTATATACCGGGCGGCGATACATCCATCACCTGCACTCACACTATATACCGAGCGGCGATACATCCATTACCTGCACTCACACTATATACCGGGCGGCAATACATCCATCACCTGCACTCACACTATATACTGAGCGGCGATACATCCATTACCTGCACTCACACTATATACCGGGCGGCGATACATCCATCACCTGCACTCACACTATATACCGAGCGGCGATACATCCATTACCTGCACTCACACTATATACCGGGCGGCGATACATCCATCACCTGCACTCACACTATATACTGAGCGGCGATACATCCATTACCTGCACTCACACTATATACCGGGCGGCAATACATCCATCACCTGCACTCACACTATATACCGGGCGGCAATACATCCATCACCCGCACTCACAGCAGATACTGGGCGGCGATACATCCATCACCTGCACTCACACTATATACCGAGCGGCGATACATCCATCACCTGCACTCACACTATATACTGGGCGGCGATACATTCATCACCTGCACTCACACTATATACCGGGCGGCATTACATCCATCACCCGCACTCACACTATATACCGGGCGGCGATACATCCATCACCTGCACTCACACTATATACCGAGCGGTGATACATCCATTACCTGCACTCACACTATATACCGGGCGACAATACATCCATCACCTGCACTCACACTATATACTGAGCGGCGATACATCCATTACCTGCACTCACACTATATACCGGGCGGCGATACATCCATCACCTGCACTCACACTATATACCGAGCGGCGATACATCCATTACCTGCACTCACACTATATACCGGGCGGCAATACATCCATCACCTGCACTCACACTATATACTGAGCGGCGATACATCCATTTCCTGCACTCACACTATATACCGGGCGGCAATACATCCATCAGCTGCACTCACACTATATACCGGGCGGCAATACATCCATCACCCGCACTCACAGCAGATACTGGGCGGCGATACATCCATCACCTGCACTCACACTATATACCGAGCGGCGATACATCCATTACCTGCACTCACACTATATACCTGGCGGCGATACATCCATCACCTGCACTCACACTATATACCGGGAGGCGATACATCCATCACCCACACTCACAGCAGATACCGGGCGGCGATACATCCATCACCTGCACTCACACCCGATATCGGGCGGCGATAATTCCATCACCCGCACTCACACTATATACCGGGCGGCGATACATCCATCACCTGCACTCATACTATATACCGGGCGGCGATACATCCATCACCTGCACTCACACTATATACCGGGAGGCGATACATCCATCACCCACACTCACAGCAGATACCAGGCGGCGATACATCCATCACCTGCACTCACACCCGATACCGGGCGGCGATACTTCCATGACCCGCACTCACACTATATACCGGGCGGCGATACAAAAAAAAAGCAACGTGCGCATGGAAATTTCTGATTTATCATAGACTTTGCTGGGGAAGTAAAACGCATGCATTTTGTCATTGACAAGGTGCAGTTTAAAACACAACCAAAACGCAGGAAGAAAGCAACGTGCGCACATGGCCTAATGGCTGTGTGTAGAGTTATTTAGAGGGGACATTAAATTTACAGTTATACAAGCCGTACACTGACTACTGTACATTGTATCAAAGGGTCCTATCTTCAATGTTGGCTCATGAAAATATATAACACAATATTTGCAAAAATGTGAGGGGTGTACTCACTTTTGTCACATACAGTATTATACCCAGAGGGAGTGACTGCAGGAGAAAAGCCAAAAGGGACCTCAGTGCTCTGCCCCCTGATTGGCCCCAATGGTCTGATTGCTATGACAATCCTAGCTATATGTAACAATGTTCTGTGATGGAAATGCACAAGAAAGTTAATGGGGAAATTGAAACAAAAAATACTTAGATTTGTTCTGAACATAAAACAACAATTTTTGGACCATTACAGACACTACCAGGCCTTCTTTATACACGTACCATTGACAACACAAGTAATTTTACCCCAGACATCTCTACAGCTCCTCTAAGTAAATCTTTGTAATATATGAAGAGATACAGAAGAACTGCCCACACATTATCTGAGCAGCTCCATGTAATATACAGTGTTATATGAAATCTATGGTAACATTTACTATAGCGTTATGACTGCGTCCTGGCCCTTTAAATCTGCAGATGTCTCTGTTACCATGGTGCCTGCAATCATAGACAGCCAATAGAAATGCACAGTTTGAAAAGAAAAAAAAAAGTTGTTTATCCTCAGGTTTGTTACATCTCATCAGAGTGTGAAGACAAACACCAGCGATCAGCGCGAGATATCAGGTAATATAAGATACCGGGCGGCGATACATCCATCACCCGCACTCACACTATATACCGAGCGGCGATACATCCATCACCTGCACTCACACTATATACCGAGCGGCGATACATCCATCACCCGCACTCACACTATATACCGAGCGGCGATACATCCATCACCCGCACTCACACTATATACCGAGCGGCGATACATCCATTACCTGCACTCACACTATATACCGGGCGGCAATACATCCATCACCTGCACTCACACTATATACTGAGCGGCGATACATCCATTACCTGCACTCACACTATATACCGGGCGGCGATACATCCATCACCTGCACTCACACTATATACCGAGCGGCGATACATCCATCACCCGCACTCACACTATATACCGAGCGGCGATACATCCATTACCTGCACTCACACTATATACCGGGCGGCAATACATCCATCACCCGCACTCACACTATATACTGAGCGGCGATACATCCATTACCTGCACTCACACTATATACCGGGCGGCGATACATCCATCACCTGCACTCACACTATATACCGAGCGGCAATACATCCATCACCCGCACTCACACTATATACTGAGCGGCGATACATCCATTACCTGCACTCACACTATATACCGGGCGGCAATACATCCATCACCCGCACTCACACTATATACTGAGCGGCGATACATCCATTACCTGCACTCACACTATATACCGGGCGGCGATACATCCATCACCCGCACTCACACTATATACCGGGCGGCGATACATCCATCACCTGCACTCACACTATATACCGAGCGGCGATACATCCATCACCCGCACTCACACTATATACCGAGCGGCGATACATCCATTACCTGCACTCACACTATATACCGGGCGGCAATACATCCATCACCCGCACTCACACTATATACTGAGCGGCGATACATCCATTACCTGCACTCACACTATATACCGGGCGGCGATACATCCATCACCTGCACTCACACTATATACCGAGCGGCAATACATCCATCACCCGCACTCACACTATATACCGAGCGGCGATACATCCATCACCTGCACTCACACTATATACCGAGCGGCGATACATCCATCACCTGCACTCACACTATATACTGGGCGGCGATACATTCATCACCTGCACTCACACTATATACCGGGCGGCATTACATCCATCACCCGCACTCACACTATATACCGGGCGGCGATACATCCATCACCTGCACTCACACTATATACCGAGCGGCGATACATCCATTACCTGCACTCACACTATATACCGGGCGGCAATACATCCATCACCTGCACTCACACTATATACTGAGCGGCGATACATCCATTACCTGCACTCACACTATATACCGGGCGGCGATACATCCATCACCTGCACTCACACTATATACCGAGCGGCGATACATCCATTACCTGCACTCACACTATATACCGGGCGGCAATACATCCATCACCTGCACTCACACTATATACTGAGCGGCGATACATCCATTACCTGCACTCACACTATATACCGGGCGGCAATACATCCATCACCTGCACTCACACTATATACCGGGCGGCAATACATCCATCACCCGCACTCACAGCAGATACTGGGCGGCGATACATCCATCACCTGCACTCACACTATATACCGAGCGGCGATACATCCATCACCTGCACTCACACTATATACTGGGCGGCGATACATTCATCACCTGCACTCACACTATATACCGGGCGGCATTACATCCATCACCCGCACTCACACTATATACCGGGCGGCGATACATCCATCACCTGCACTCACACTATATACCGAGCGGCGATACATCCATTACCTGCACTCACACTATATACCGGGCGACAATACATCCATCACCTGCACTCACACTATATACTGAGCGGCGATACATCCATTACCTGCACTCACACTATATACCGGGCGGCGATACATCCATCACCTGCACTCACACTATATACCGAGCGGCGATACATCCATTACCTGCACTCACACTATATACCGGGCGGCAATACATCCATCACCTGCACTCACACTATATACTGAGCGGCGATACATCCATTTCCTGCACTCACACTATATACCGGGCGGCAATACATCCATCAGCTGCACTCACACTATATACCGGGCGGCAATACATCCATCACCCGCACTCACAGCAGATACTGGGCGGTGATACATCCATCACCTGCACTCACACTATATACCGAGCGGCGATACATCCATTACCTGCACTCACACTATATACCTGGCGGCGATACATCCATCACCTGCACTCACACTATATACCGGGAGGCGATACATCCATCACCCACACTCACAGCAGATACCGGGCGGCGATACATCCATCACCTGCACTCACACCCGATATCGGGCGGCGATAATTCCATCACCCGCACTCACACTATATACCGGGCGGCGATACATCCATCACCTGCACTCATACTATATACCGGGCGGCGATACATCCATCACCTGCACTCACACTATATACCGGGAGGCGATACATCCATCACCCACACTCACAGCAGATACCAGGCGGCGATACATCCATCACCTGCACTCACACCCGATACCGGGCGGCGATACTTCCATGACCCGCACTCACACTATATACCGGGCGGCGATACATCCATCACCCGCACTCACACTATATACCGAGTGGCATTACATCCATCACCCGCACTCACACTATATACCGGGAGGCGATACATCCATCACCCACACTCACAGCAGATACCGGGCGGCGATACATCCATCACCTGCACTCACACTATATACCGGGCGGCGATACATCCATCGCCCGCACTCACACTATATACCGAGCGGAGATACATCCATCACCTGCACTCACACTATATACCGGGCGGCGATACATCCATCACCTGCACTCACACTATATACCGGGAGGCGATACATCCATCACCCACACTCACATTAGATACCGGGCGGCGATACATCCATCACCCGCACTCACACCAGGGGGATCAGGCATCAGTATCTCCCATCAGACAACCCCTTTAGTGGAATCGATCTCATATGTAACAGGAAATATCTTTCCATTTCCCAATCTCGCCCGTCAACAGCAGCCCCTTAATATAGAGATAATGTTCTTCAGTGTTTTCAGGAACTGTACACCCAAGTCACGGAAATATGGATGAAGTCTCTACAACCTCTGTTCCTGTTTTATAGGATTTTGATTCATTACGACAAGCAAAGATATCAGAAGAAGCCATGGATTGGACTGGATATTGTACCAGCGTTGGACCAGGTAGTATCCGTCAGTCTCTGTTCCCTAGATTTAGGATTTCCACTTTAAAGGGGTTATCCAGGAATATTTCATTGTTAGACTTTGGGCCTAAAACCTATCAGGCCGGTAGATGCTGACTACCTGTCTGTTAGCTTTTAGGCCCATAGTAAAAAACTAAAATAGTCCCAGATAGCTCCTTTAATTAACTGTAACATTAATGGGATCCATCAATATTAATTGCACGGGTCTAGTAAACTCCAAAGATGCCCAGGATAATGTTGTTCAGTACTGACAGAAACAGTCTGCAGCGCACTGGCCCTGTCTACACGCACTACTGATGGGGATCACGGGTCAGGGGCTTGCATATCATTTTACTTATGTCCTACCATAACTTCTTTGGTATTTTTAGAAGTAACTTTAGCATCAAAAAAAGTAACAAAAAGCCTAAAAAGAAAGAAAATCATCAGTAAACGCCTATTATTTAAATCAGCTTTCTGTGTTCAATGTATTGTTTAATAATAATATTTGCCATTGCTTCCTTTTTACCCATATCTCACAATCATTATTGGAGACAGCACTTAAAAATGTTTTTTTTTGGGGGGGGGTGCTTTAGTCTCTAATCTGATCCTAATATCTGATTGTTTCCTTCAGTTTACATTACACCTGAGGAAAAATTGAGAAGACTGTCATATTGTATAAAACTGCTGCCTTCACCAATCTTCAAGAAGGAGGTCAGTCAGAAAACTAAGGGCAACATTGTTGTTTCTTTTATTATAAGGTGGTTGTGTATTCAGATGTTCCTATTAATCCTTGTAACTTAATCTCTTGTCTTCCCAGCGCCTGATGCCGACCAGCCCCGAGTCCAGAGTCCGGCACAAAGAACAGCCTGAACCATCTAGTACAATCAACATCACAGTAAAAAGGAAGAGGGCAGAAGAATATGAAAGAGAAAAGATTATGAAAGAATTATGCAAATGGCTGGATGAAGAAGAAGAATGCATGCCACAAAAGTCTACAAAGAAGATAAAACTGGATAGCCACATCCCTGAAAGGAGTCCTCCTCAAAGAACGATCCAGCAGAACAGCAACCGCCACTACATCAACTGGTTCCTGAGAGGAAGGCGAAACATCATATGGACCATCTTGCTGGGACCTGAAGACTGAAACAACAAAGATGGCGGTGGTAAGTATAATAATAAGAACAATAATATGAGAGATAATACGAAAGTAAAAATATGAATAAAATAATAGTAGTAATAGGTAGAAAAGCAGATTGATCCAGGGTTCTAGGACTGATCGCCTTTTCTCGGGGTTGAGAAGGAATTTTTTCCCCTGTGACAAAAATTGGCTAAATGTGTCCTGGGGTTTTTGCCTTCTTCTGGATCAATAATGTAGGGCTAGTATAGTTTTATTAGTTATAGAAAATTTAGAATTATACTATAATAAGATAGCAGGAAAATAATAGTAATAAATTAGTTATATGTATAAAAATAAAACACTAAATTAGAAAAAAAAAATGTAAAAGTTAGAATATTTCTGTAATAAGGTAGCAGGATAATAATAAAACACTAAATTAGAAAAAAAATATAAAAGTTAGAATAATTCAGTATTAAGAGAGCAGGATAAGAATAGTATAGTATAATACCTAAAATCTATAAACACTATAGCACTAGATTAATTAGCACTGCAATATTACTTAACCAGAATTAACAATTAGTTTTGTTCCAGGGTTCTAGGACTGATCGCCTTTTCTCGGGGTCGAGAAGGAATTTTTCCTCTGTGACACAAATTGGCTGAACGTGTCCTGGGTTTTTGCCTTCTTCTGGATCTAAATTGTAGGGATAATATAGTATTAATAGTTATAGAAAAGTTAGAATTACACTGTAATAAGATAGCAGGAAAATAATAATAAAATAGTTATATCTATAAAAATAAAACACTAAATTAGAAAAAATATAAAAGTTAGAATAATACTGGAATAAGAGAGCAGTATAAAAATAGTATAACACCTAAAATCTATAAACACTATAGTACTAGTTGAATTAGCACTGCAATATTAATTACTTAACTAGAAATAACATTTAGTTTTGATCCAGGGTTCTAGGACTGATCGCCTTTTCTCGGGGTCAAGAAGGAATTTTTCCCCTGTGATACAAATTGGCTGAACGTGTCCTGGGGTTTTTGTCTTCTTCTGGATCAAAAACCATTAGGGTCAAAAAACATTTATTAGGATATTTTAATACAACAATTAGAACAAAGGATAAAAATATGATAAAAAAATTATAATAACAGATGGATATTGAAAAAAAAAAGTGCAGTAATAATAAAAATGGTTGTTATATCAGATTTGACCTAGTTCCAGATAGTTAGTAATTTAGTGATAAGTTAGTGTAGGGACCCATCTGAAGAGGTCGCCTTGACGTTGGCAGATGGGCTCACACAATTTGATAACATTGTGCGCTAAGAACCTCACATGTATTTGTAGAGAAAATATAGTATCTATGTATAGATCGTGGCAGCTTAACCCCTCATATGCCGAAGTCCGCATCTAGGTGATTAGTCAGGAGAGGGTTATCTCTACACTCAATTGCTTCCCAGCGATGAGATTGCGGGTGCTGATGGATTGCTCAGGCCCCACATGTCTGCCAACTTTCTCCTATTCAACCCTGACAGAGACCAAGCTCAGAAATGACAGATCAGTGAAATAATTTATAGACCTTGAGCGGGTAAACTGACTTCATAAATAAAGATTATTACTTAAGTCACCTCCTGTGTTTTGGTGATAATTGTCCTCTGTCATATCTACTCTAATAAAATACTAAGTGAAAACCAGATATTACTGTTTTTGGGGAGCTGGGGGCGGTGTTGTTTATTTATTTGTATTAACGTCTAATGGAAATTAACCTCTGTACCTCCATCACTTCTGGGATCAGTGGAGCTCCAATTAGCTCCGTGACCTGACATGCGGCGGAATGTGCACTTTCCAAAGGTCACGGCAGCATGATGAGTTTACATAATCACACTGCCAGCAGCTCTGCAGAGCGCCGCTGAGGTGGAGAGGCCACCGGAGTAGGGAGCAGGTAAGCGCTCCTGGAGCTGAGCATACTGGGGGTTGGGATCTGCATGGTGGGGGCAATTGGAAACTGTATGGAAAAAGAGGATGCCTGGGTGGGGTCTGTATGGAAAAGAGGGCTGCATGTTGTGGGATCTGCATGGGAAAGAAGGCAGTATGGGGGGATCTGTATAGAAAAAGGGGCCACATATAAGGCGCCCCTGAGGCTTCAGTCGCCACAGAGGGTACTGCACCTCAGCCAGAGGTGTGCTATCCCATCCTGGGTACAGAGAAGCTCATCCAGCGGTATGCATACAAAACACACAACACCTCAATTAGCAGCTCTCCACCGGGTCAGGGTTAGGGCTTGGATCTATTAATGTCTTTGTATAGCCACCACTGGTGATGGTTCCTCCCTCCCCCTAATTTGACAGGGCCTGGGGGTGGAGTCTAGTTAGTTGGGGACACTGTAGTGTGAGAGAGTTGTAAGGAGCAGTGGAGGAGGAAAGACCTGTGGTCTAGAGCTGGTGCAGCTTGACCCAGGCGAAAGACAGAAGGGGTCCTAGAGACCACAGGAAGTGCGCAATACTCCCGTGGCCTCGTTCCACATACAGCAATGGAGTGGAAGGACTTGGCCGCAGAACGGGGACTGGGCCCTAGACTAGAGGAGAAGAACCAATGTGCTCCACTAGTAAAACCAGAAACTGAGGACACATCTAGTACCAAAGCCAACTCACAAATCCGCTGGAAGGTGACCACATAGGGCCAAGGGATAGAGCTTCAAGCCACTCCGACAGGGCCTGTGGACACCGGCTCAGGGCACTGTGTGCATAGGCATGGGACAGGCGGGAAAGAAGTCAGCACAGGAACACGACCAGGGAAGGTACACTAGAAGGGTGCACCAGTCTTGACCTCCGAACTACCCGGGATCGGCTGGAGCCCATCAAAGTGAAACCCCAGGACTCCAAAGGTGGTCACTGACGTCGTGTTACCTTGGAACCTGCTACAGTGAGTAAAAACTTTGAAACTGTATCCCTGTGTCGCTCCGTTATTCGCCTGCGCCTTCGACCTGCACCCCTACCATCACCTACTACTACCCTCTTCCGCCCTGAGGCCCAGCTATGCCTGTGGAGAGCTTCACCATCTAACCTGTGTCATCATCTGCCCCAGAGGTCCCCATCCCGCAGTGGCAGCATCTAACTTGCCGCATAATACAGGTGGCGTCACGAATAACTATCATCATCCTTTATATTTAAATTACATCGCTGGGGTCACGGAACCGGGCCTTGCCACCGCAACGTCCCAGAAACAGAACTGCGGCCCGGTAACAAGTAACCCCATGGCCCCAAAGCGGGCGTGTCACAAATGGTGGGATCTGCATGGGAAAGGAGGCAGTATGGGGGGTATCTGTATAGAAAAGGGGCCCGCATATAAGGCGCCCCTGAGGCTTCAGTCACCATAGAGGTACTGCACCTCAGCCAGAGGTGTGCTATCCCATCCTGGGTATGGAGAAGCTCATCCAGCGGTATGCATACAAAACACACAACACCTCAATTAGCAGCTCTCCACCGGGTCAGGGATAGGGCTTGGTTCTATTAATGATATGTATAGCCGCCACTGGTGATGGTTCCTCCCTCCCCCTAATTTGACAGGGCCTGGGGGTGGAGTCTAGTTAGTTGGGGACACTGTAGTGTGAGAGAGTTGTAAGGAGCAGTGGAGGAGGAAAGACCTGTGGTCTAGAGCTGGTGCAGCTCGACCCAGGTGCAAGACAGAAGGGGTCACAGAGACCACGGGAAGTGCGCAATACTCCCGTGGCCTCGTTCCACATACAGCAACGGAGTGGAAGGACTTGGCCGCAGAACGGGGACTGGGCCCTAGACTAGAGGAGAAGAACCAATGTGCTCCACTAGTAAAACCAGAAACTGAGGACACATCTAGTATCAAAGCCAATTCACAAATCCTCTGGAAGGTGACCACATAGGGCCAAGGGATAGAGCTTCGAGCCACTCCGACAGGGCCTGTGGACACCGGCTCAGGGCACTGTGTGGGTAGGCACGGGACAGGCGGGAGAAAAGTCAGCACAGGAAGACGACCAGGGAAGGCACACTAGAAGGGTGCACCGGTCTTGACCTCCAAACTACCCGGGATCGGCTGGAGCACATCACAGTGAAACCCCAGCACTCCAAAGGTGGTCACTGACGTTGTGTTACCTTGGAACCTGCTAAAAACTTTGAGATTGCATCCCTCTGTCGCTCCGTTATTTGCCTGCGCCTTCGGCCTGTACCCCTACCATCACCTACTACTACCCCTTTCCGCCCTTAGGCCCAGCTATGCCTGTGGAGAGCTTCACCATCTAACCTGCGTCATCATCTGCCCCAGAGGTCCCCATCCCGCAGTGGCAGCATCTAACTTGCCGCATAATACAGGTGGCGTCACGAATAACTATCATCATCCCTTTATATTTAAATTACATCGCCGGGGTCATGGAACCGGGCCTCGCCACCGCAACGTCCCAGAAACAGAACTGCGGTCCGGTAACAAGTAACCCCATGGCTCCAGTCAGCGGGCGTGTCACAAATGGTGGGATCTGCATGAGAAAGGGGGTAGTATGTGGGGATATGTACAGAAAAGGGGTCCGCAAATGGTGGGATCAGCAAGGCAAAGAGCGCAGCCAGCGAATGGGATCTGCATGGAAAAGGGGGCAGCCTGTAGGGTTGGATCTGTATAGAAAAGGGTGCAGCTTATGGGATGGGATCTGTATGAATAAGAAAGCAACCTGTGAGGTGAAATTTGTGTGGAAAAAGGGGCAGCCTGGGGGTAAATCTGTATGGAAAAGGGGGCTGTACAGGGTGGAATCTGCATGTTAAAGGGGGCTGCCTGTGGGGTGGGTAACTATGGAAATGGGGCAGCATTGGGTGGGATGATTATGGAACAGGGAGCAGTATGCGGGGTGGGATCTGTATTTTAAAGAGGGCAGCCGTCAAGGTGGGATCTGTATGGCAAAGGGGGCAGCCTGCAAAGTGAGATCTGTTTGTCAAAGGAGGTAGCCTGCGGGGTGGGATCTGTATTGTAAAGGGGGCACCTTGCAGGGTGGGATCTGTATAGAAAAGAGGGCAGCCTGCAGGATCGGGGAAGGAATCTGTATGAATAAGGGGGCAGCCTGCGAAGTATTCTGCATAACATTAATGGGTCTTTCTGGGTCGTACAGTATATACTGATGACCTACGACCATCTCTGCGGCAGGATGTAAACAGCGTACAGATGTGGGACAGAAAAGCACCACAGTGTCAGGTGGCCATTATCAGGTACTGTAGCTCAGCTCCTACTGAAGTGAATGGAATCTGAGCTGCAGTAATCAAGAACAGATGCTACTGTGTACATAGCTGCACCACAATACCAGTCGTCAGCCCATCGGGGGGGAAAGGGGGGTGCATTATTACAGGATTGGGGCCAGAATTAATATATGGGCTAATTGTAAAACAATATTACTGTATGGGGCTGATTGGAGAAAAAAAAGGCATACAGGTTATAGAGTGCTGAAAAATGTCATACCTGTCTGCCTCATATTAGATAGCTTGTTGTGGATAAATCATCTTTTATCACTTTATGTAAATGAGCTATTCCAGGCTATGGCGTGAATGCTACCTGGAAGATAACTACACCTCCAGAGCTTATTTTAAATAGAAGGGAAAGTTACCAGTGTGAGACAAGTAAGTGACACAGAAAAGGAGAAATGAAATGTGACTTCTTGCAAACACATTTTTTTGCAGCTCATTGTGCTCTGCTTCATTGCAATAATATTGCAACACTGTCTACCTGAGGGATGGAAGCTGAGAGGAACCTGCAGATGTCAGTTATAATTGTAGCGCCCCTGAACACATCAGGGTGCCATAAGGTTCTGTATCCCACCAGGATTAGGTACCCAGAACTCCAGTGCCGGTGCCAACAAAAACCCAGGTAATCCCAGTTTTCCCCAACAATCTCCCATACAATGGTACTTAGCTAGGGTCGGACCATGGATGGCCACCTAGAGGTGGAGCCACTTCAGTTCACTAGTTGACCAAGTGGGAGGGGCAGACTGTGGAGAGTAGTTGGGACATAGGAAGACAGTAGTCAGAACAGAGAAGGGAGTCTACAGTGAAAGAGAGCGGACACAGAGAGAAAAGAGTGGACAGTGAAAGTGAGAAGGTGTGACTAAGCAATGTCCTGACTCGGGTTGATGGTGACCTGGTACCCAGGAGAGGTGGTTGCTGGTGGAGTACGGTGGAGTACTCCCGGACCTATGCACCGACCTGTTAACATCTGTACAGCAACAGGGACCATCAAGGACCTTGCTGACCCTAAAGAATCCAAAGACTCAGTAGCAAAGGGAGAATCGGGGACAGGACCAGAGACTCCAACCCCACAGGGGTCACACTACCGTCAGGCGGACTCAGATGGAAAAACCACAGACCGGGGACCCCCAGTGTTCCATATCACGGGAACCCACTTACCAGAGACAGGTGCAGTGTAAGGAGGTACCAGAGAACCAGACTGGCACTGGGACGAAGGGGACCTGGAGGCGAAACCAACCGGCCTTGGGCAACCAGTTAAAACCCGAAAAGTGAGTAAACCAGTTGCACTGAATACCTGTCTGGACTCCTTCTTCCGACGTCCACTGCACCATACACCTGCTGGGGCAATACCCTACTTGCGTAGGGACTACCATACTAGCTGCTCAAACCATCAGCCCCAGCAGAGACATTCTGCAGCGGCGGCTCCCTATACTTAGCTGCAATACCGCAAGTGGCGTCACAAATAACTTTATTCACAAATTCCCTGTAAATATCCCCATTACAAAAAGGGCCCAGGGCACAGAACTGGGTAATGGCTACCATCGTGACATCCCCAGGATGTACACTACCCGGAAGCGAGTACCCCATATCCCTGGGTGCTACATAATTACACACAGCTCTGCAGTGAGAGCAGAGAGCGGCCATTACACATTATACTGGTAACACCCCTTTTATTTAATATAATCTCTGGAGGCGGAGTTATCTTCCAGGCTACATCCGCCCCATAGCCTGAAAGAGCTCATTTACATAAAGTGATAAAGAGGATTTTTCCACAACAAGGCATCTGATATGAGACATACAGGTATGGCTTTTTCAGCATTCTATAAGCTGTATGCCCATATTAATAGTTTTTATAGGTCAAATGTGGTGACAGATTCCCTTTAATGCCCAGGCCAAATTTTACAATTCTTAAAATAACAAGAAAGAAAAACCCACAAAATAAATGGTTGCATAATTAATTAATAGTACATGAAATCTAATTATAGTTCATAATTTACAGCAACCAAATGTGACTACATACAGTATATTCTCTGGACAAGTCGCAAGGTGTAACAGCTAAAGCAAAAAACGAGAAAAAAAAGCAACCAGATGTCCTGATTGCAAGTGAAAAATATCTTTATTAATCAAAAATAGGTGAACAATGAACATACTTTATGATTAAAAACAAAGTCAATAGACAGAAGTTCCCAGCATGACCATGGTCATTGCAATTTTTTTAAACACTGCCTATTTTCGGATTAAATATATAAAATTTAATAGTTCTTTCCTCATGCTTTATATACGAATCCAAAATCCCGAAGGGCCTTATGCTATCTGTAACAGGTCCCCAGCTATCCCGAAAAGCTGGGTGGTGGCAGCGTAACTATTATTGCATAGAATTATTGGAGTGCTATCATTAAGGGTACCGAGGATATACATATTCCATTAGCGGGAATTGGTGATATATACATTTACCCTTGCTGTGAGACCTCCAATATTTGGTATTATCAGCTCAGCAGCCTCATCTTATGCATTGTCCTGCAGTACCAAAAGTGGCCTGCAGACAAGGGGGGCGCTAGAGAGTAGTCATGGTTGTGACAAATCAGTGACCAGCTGTGGATTTCTGAGTGACTCCCCCGGCTGTTCGTGACAAATTGGGACAGCATAAACTATATGAGGCAGGCAGTGTCTCACAAAATACAGGTATTAGTATCAGATGTCACGCAATAAATGCTGAACGGTATACATATATAAGCAATAATAGTAACTACCTAGTACAATATCTATAAACCAATTACAATACCCTATACTAAGACATTATTTTCAATTATAGTCAGGGAAAGGAGGTGATTGTAGATGACAATACGTCCAATGTTACCAAATACTGGCACCACCACTGCGAATTAGTTATAACAGTGCTGGAGAGCTCAAAATCACAGGGTACTACACAATCCCTGCGTTATAACTCACTGTGGTAAATCTATATGACCTGAACAGTGACTAGCACATAAGAACAACTGATAACATGTAACTAATAGTAAAAAAAACTGTGGATATAAAAAGCGCATATAGGGTCTTACCAGGATAACAACAGTAAGGGTTAATGAAAACCACTCACCTGAGATGGTTGTGTGACACACACCAGTATTAAAGCATGTATCAGCTGCTGCAGACTCCACGTGCCAAAGGCAGAAGCAAGAAAAAAACAAGGATAAAAAGTGGAAAAACGTATGCGCTGCTGTGCCAATAAAGAGTTAATTCCAAATAAGAGCAATGCAGGGTGGTTTATTCTACGCGTTTCGGAGATAACCCCTCTCCTTCATCAGGAAATCCAGCAATCCGATTTCCTGATGAAGGAGAGGGGTTATCTCCGAAACGCAAACGCGTAGAAAAAAACACCATGCATTGCCCTTATTTGGAATTAACTCTTTATTGGCACAGCAGCGCGGACGTTTTTCCACTTTTTATCCTTTTTTTTCTAACATGTAACTAATGGCATTACCACATGGAGTTAAACCAAGTATGAAACCAGTACCTGCACTCAGGGCCGCTATCAGGGTATTACAACCATGACTGGTGTACAGGGCTTGGTGAAGAGGGGGTGCCCGGCGTAATTACTTAGCTTTCATTAGCTGTCACCAATGGCAATACCACATGGACTAGCACTGGCCTATGTGAAAGTGCTTCCACTTAGTTTGACGGTCTCTGGATGTGAGCTGTTGGTGTGGCCTGTGATTATATACGGCTGTACACATAGGGTCCATATTAGTGGACGTACTGGTTTTATATCTAGATATGGTATCTGTCTAGAGCCCAGGTGTAGCGGTGCCGGTGCATTACCTTCAGGGACTCCACGGGATGGTCTGGTCACAGGTAGGTTGCTTCTTTAGGCATTTCGTGACGCCACTCTCGGTATTGCGGTCAGGGGACCGCCGCTGCAGGTTAGGGGACGCCTGGGGCTGGTGTTGTGTGCAGCTGGGTGGTGTGGCCTCCTGAGAGTGAGGCTGACCCCAGGGACTCGAGTGTCTATGTGTGGGACCACCGGTCGCAGAATGACTCAAACACAGTCCAGATAGCCTTTTAACGTGTTTACTCACTTTTTAGTTGTTTCGGTGAGATGCCCAGGCGACACTGTGATAACCAGGTGGAACCAGGAATTCCAGAAGACCGTTCTGAGGGCAGCTGTCCACTCGCCTTCCTTGCACTCTTGTTTTGTTTGGGAGGACCCCTCACTTGAAGTATGGTGGGATTCCTCCAAGGAAGCTGTTTCTGACCCCGCTCCCCTCTCTGGCCCTTCTGCCGGCAGCGTAGACCTTGGTGAGATGGATTCTGGCCCTGTCCCCTTGTGGGTCCCCTTGTTGCTGCTTGGGCTCGGACTCCGTGTTATGGTGGTGAGGGCATGAATTACCCCCACCTTCAGGTTGAGCAGCTCCAGACAATCAGATTGGGTTTCTGCTCTGGGGACCTGTATCCCCGTGCATGCCGGAATACCAGCGGTCCCTGTACTCGGCCACCTCTCTGTAGGTGTCTTTCAGGCTGACCCACAGGTACCCGTTCTTCCCCGTTTCCGGCTACCACACTCTGCAGGGTCTGGGCTAGCAGAGGTGTACGTCTGCTCCCTTCCACACTCCTGAACACTCTGCTCCAGACTCCTCCTTCTCTTCCTGTCTCTCCTGCATCTAGCTTCCAGCCCTTCCTCTACACCCCTTGCAGGGAATTGAAAGTTAACCCCTTTAGGGCTACCCAAGGGTCCCTCCTAATGGTGTGGGAGACCTGGTTGCTAAGTGTTTGTATGTGCACACCTCATCCTGGCCTTTGGAGATTACCTGAAAGCACTGCCCGAGAATGGGTGCAATACTCTGTGGTGCCTGACCAGGCCAGGGGCGCCACATCTGCAGTTAATATCTTTACTTTGTCTAATGGTTACCATGCGTTTGGTGCTGGTAGGGCCTGGTATTACACAGAGGGTCCACAATCAAGCAGGCAGGGCAGGGCCCCATACTGGCAAAATTTTGGGGCCCCCTTGAGGCTCCGCCCATGCTTCACCCCTCAAACTTTCCACAATCTGACGCCACTCTTGGAAAACCATATATCTGTGACGCCCCAGGGCTGTGGGGTACTCGGTCCCAGGAGTGTGGGACACTCAGGGGGAGTCGTGGTCATGGCCGATGCCTGGTTCCGTGACCCCAGGGGTTGGTCTAAAATAAAAAGGGGGTAAAAATAAAAGAAAATAAAAGAAAACAGTTTTTGTCTACTACGCCACTTGCGGTGTGCAGCTAGGTTATTGGGGCTGCCGCTGCAGGTTTCTACTGGGGCTGGTGGAGTGATGCAGCCTGGATGTTTGGAGCCCTCCGCAAGCAAGGACAGGCCCCAGCAGTGGATGATGGAGATAGTAGTGGGGGAACCGTCTGTGTGAGTGCACGGGGTGATCAAGAACACAGTCCACACCAGTATTGCAGTTTCACTTGCCTTTACTTTGCTGCGGTGGTACCTGAACCTGTGGGTGCTAGTTCCAGGTGTACCCACTCCCCTTGTTCTCCGGGCCAGCTGTGACCTGGGATGGCTGTCCTCCGTTCACACTCGTTGTGGTTAGACTCACGTGGCCTGGAGCTACTTGGATGTCCCTTTTCTTTAGCCTTGGCCCTAATGTAGGCAGCCTGAACTATTTAAGGGTTCAGTCCCCAGGCCCCTCTTTGCTGCTTGTGCTTCAGGCTAGTTTGGTTGGTGATAGACCCTGGAGATCTTCTCGCCAAGCAGAGTTAACAGCTGACCATAAAGTATCCCACTGTCCTAGGGTCTGCAGTGCTGAGTACTGTGAGCCTTGGTTCCAGACTTTCACAGGCCTCCCGTGGTTCCTGGAGTCTGGAGCTTCCACAGGTAACCCACGGTGCCTGGAGTTCTGGTTCCGTACTCCACAGTCCCTCAGTCCTTTTACAGCACTCCGGTGGTTCTTCAGGTCAGTTTCAGTACTTTCCACTTTCTACTACTTCACTCCTCTCCTTCTTGCTTCCTCAATCCTGAAGACTTCTGTCTCCCTCTCTGTCTCACTGTCGACTTCTGTCTCTCTTCCCTCCTTCCCTCCAACTCCCAACTGCCCCCCCCCCTCGCTGGGTCTCTCCCTCAGGTTGGGTGGCTACCGTCCAATCAGTGCCGTCCCCTTTTACCTGTTACTAGGCAGTCTCCCAGTCTAATGTTGGGGGTCGTGTAAGTGGCCTGAAGGTGCTGGTGTGCTTGCTGGCACGGGTATTCCGGGGTTTGGCTTTCCACGGGTTACATTTGTGGCACCTGGTACCTCAGGGGTTCTATATATATATATATATATATATATATATATATATAAATATATATATACAGTGGAACCTTGCTTAACGAGAACAATCCGTTCTGGGACTGTGCTCGTTAATCAAGGTACTCGTTCAGCAGAGCAAGATTTCCCATAGGAAATCATTGCAATGCTGACGATCTGTTCCACAACTTCTAAAATGTCCCATCCTGGTCCCCTATTCTATCATTCCACACATGCACAAACATGCACAACCACACACACAAACACACACAAACTCACACAAACTCACACAAACACACATGCACACGCACATATTATATGCTCACCTTACCTTCCGTTCCATCGCCGGTCTGCTGGGACTTGCTGTTCTCTGGTACGGGGCCGGGCTGTGTAACGCGTTACCATAACGACGAGGCAGGAACTTCCCGGCCAGAGCGCTGACGTCAAAGGCAGAGCCGCTTGCCTCTGATTGGCCAGCGCTCTGCCTTTCATTAGCGGTGACAGGAAGTTCCTCCCTCGTCGCTATGGATGCAGATACACAGCGTGGACTGGAGCGCAGCGGCGCACTACAGCACCCAGGAGGCCGGCGATGAAATTAAAGGTAAACATATTATGTTATATTATATGCTCACCTTACCTTCCGTTCCATCGCAGGCCTCCTGGGTCTTGTAGTTCGCCGCGAGGACATCGCGATGTACCCGGGAACTACAAGAACCATGAGGCCGGCGGTGAAACGGAAGGTAAGGTGAGCATAATACTGTATGTGTGTGCGTGCATGTGTGTTTGTGTGTGTTTGTGTGTACATGTGTGTGTTTGTGTGGACTGCAAGTGCGAGTCAGAGTGTGGTGGATGGACGAAACCGGAAGTGTGTGCAGTGAGAATTTCGCTCGTACAGCAAAGCTTTCTCGTAAAGCGGGTTACAAATTTACAGAAAGCTTTGCTTGTTAAGCGAAATTCTCGTTAAGAGGGTTACTCGTTAAGCAAGGTACCACTGTATATATATATATATATATATATATATATATGCACAGTATATATATATATATATATATATATATGTATATATATTTACAACCCCAACAGTATCACCTTATAAGTGATAAGTGGTGAAGAAAGATGGAGATGTTAAACATGTAAAGAGAACATGTAAATTACATTTTGGTAGATTTTTTAATATGTTTTAGGATCTGTCATTCTGAGCAGGCTTGTAGGAGTCTCAGGACCCGGTTCTCCACGGACCTGCTCAGAATGAAAAGGCCTAAAACAAATTAAAAAACAATCTCTCAAATGTTTATGTGACGCCCTGGACTAGCCAGGAAGTCACAGGTAGACCCCCTGCACAAACACCAGCCCCTAGTAAGGTATCTCAGCCAACCTAAAAACCCTGAGTCAGCCCTCTCAGGACTTGACGTTCACACCCGAGGGCGGAGCCAGGCGGTTGGCCACGCCCACTGAGGAGTTCAGATAGCCTGAGGCTGGAAAACAGAAGAGTTGAGTTTTGGAGGTGAAAGAGAGTGGAGTAGAGAAGAGTAACGTCTGTCAGGGATCTGGGTAGGAGCCCGGATACCCTGTGGCCAGGAGGCAGACGGTGGTGGCCGCCTGCAGGAGGCGGGAACATGGCTGGTGGAACCGTAAGGGACCGGACAGGGTAGTGGCCCGCCCGGTACCGAACCGGGGAACCAACTGGAAACCGGAGAACCAGGAGGGGTTCTCAGACCCAGAATGAGGTCCAGAAGCCACTGGACCACGTCGAATTCACTGATTGAGGTCTGGACCTTAGGTCCTTTCCCGTCCCAAGACCCGAAAGAGAGCCCACCGAGGGGGATAGAAAGCCACCGCACAGGCAGAGAGATCCCACGGGCCAGCGCCTGCGGGCAAACGGGTTCCCCAACACACATAAAGACGGGGAGCGGACTCCCGTCGCTGAAGCGAAGGAAGTCAGCATTCTACTACAGAGGTGCAGGAGAAAGGCGGGAACCACCAACCTGAGAAAGGGGCAAAGCGCAGCCGGCTGCGGGCACCGACCACCATCCTTTTGGTTTACCAGAGACTCCGGTGTATTTATAACAGTGAGTACAACAGTGCCATCGGGCAGCGTAGCGCAGTGCACCATCCGCACCTCACCACCACCGGGCCCTGGGACCATCACACCCTGCCCATGGAGGGGTCAACACCAGGCTGCATAACACCGTCCCCGGGAGCCTAGTTAACAGCAGCGGTGGTGTCCACATTCACCACAACCCGTGGGTGGCGTCACGAACTTAACCCCCAAAAATCGCGGCCCCGGCCGTGAACCTCTCCACCGAACACTACCCCTCACGTAGCGCCAGCATCCCTTCAGAGCGACGTGACCCCCGGGTCCGGGAGGAGCTCGAGCCACCCACCGACGAGCACGGATCCGAGCGGCTCTGCAGCCGGCCGACCCCCGGGGCGGTACATTTATTAAGGCAATTTTCAGATAAGATTTGAGCCTACACTTAATTGCTGTGCTGGGACTGTGTCCAAAGCAAAACAGGATTGGGGAGAATGTACTGACGGGCTCCTTCGCAGTAATGGTGCAGACAGAGTCACAGTGTGATGTCAGATATCATTTTCAGCCATATCACCCTAGCTCAGTCGAGCAGCAAGACACAGACTTAATGTGACAGCAGACTGACGAATTGTACAGCGTGTGGTGTGCACACTATCAAGATTCTCCGTGAGAGACGGCAGTCACATGACCTCATACATGTGATTTGCATACTTACGGTTGCGTGCCTTACTAAATTCAGCTGGCTTCCCTCAATTCCCGTTTATTGAGAGCAGCTGAACACATTTAGTCAGCAGGTGATCGCAAGTATGGAAATCGCATGCACAAGGTCACCACTTTTCTGCATCAGAAAATCATAATAGCGTTCGCACTGTCGCGGGCGGAGGAGGGGATGCCGCTGCGCTCGCTAACGCTCGGGTCCGGCGCTGCTGCTCGGTGGCTCGAGCGGTGGGCCGGATCCGGGGACTCGAGCGGCGCTCCTCGCCCATGAGTGAAAGGGGAGGTGATTTGGTTTGGGGATTTAGTCCGTGACGCCACCCACATGTTGTGGTGAAGGTGGGCACCACCGCTGCTGGTGACGGGGATCCCGGGAGCGATGGTGGGGAGCAGCTGGGATGTTGTTTTCCCCCTCCGTGGGTAGGGGTTGGTGGTCCCGGGGCCCGGTGATGTGGCTGCAGGGCCGGTAAAGTGCAGGGTTGCAGGGACAGCGCGGCGCAGTGCCGGATGGCACAGGTGTACTCACTCAGCAAATGAGGCACAAAGTCTCCAGTAAACCAAACGGCTGGATGGACAGGTCCCGCAGCCGGCTGCTGTATTTCTCCCTGGACAGGTGATGGTGGCTGTCTCTCCCTGCACCTTAGTGTTCTGTGTTGACTACTGTGGCTTCCCAGCGGTAGTCCGCTCCCCGGTGTATGGGTGCCGGAGGAGCCCGTTGTGCCCGCAGGCGCTGGCCCTTGGGTCTCTAGCTGTTGGCGGTGGCTGTATACCCTCACGGTGTGGACGGTTGCTTTCAATCGGGACTTTTGCTGTTAGGAAACCACTGGGGTTCCAGTCACATTCGGATTTGACTGTTGTCGGCGGCTCCAAGCCTGGTCGGGGTCCGATGGCCCTGCTTGTGGGTGCTGGCTTCACTTCGCTCCCCGGTCGGTACCGGCGGGCCAACGCCCGACCCCGGTCCTACGGTTCCGCGTTGCTCCACCACTCCTGCAGATGGCCACCACCGTCTGCCAACCTTGCTGTCAGTGCCTGGGCCAGAAACCCAGACACCCAAGTGCTTGCTCCTCACTCTTTGACCTCCCATTCCACTACTCTCACTTTTCCCGCCTTCAGGCCTGTGAACTCCTCGGTGGGTGGGGCCAACCGCCTTGGCCCTGCCCCCACCTGGTGTGGACATCAGACACTGGAGGGAGGCAACAAGGGTTTTGTGTTTGACTAATGTTGCTGTCCTAGGGGTGGGGGTGTTTGTGTGTTACCTGTGACGACCTGGCTAGTCCAGGGCGCCACAGCACCACAAGCTGTCCCAATTTGGCAGCCACAAAAAGCAAATACAGACTCTTGTTACAATTCTGGACAACCCCTTTAAGGACATTGTCAGTATGTTTGTCTCGTTGTCCTGCTACAAAATAAATTTGGAGCCAATACGACGCTTCCTTGATCATCTTAAGGACGAAAATAATATCCGACACAGCACACAGTGACTCCATCTGCATCATTATAGTCTCCATAGGTGCTATGTTATATGTTATGCCCGGACATACTATGATAGTGGTCTGTCCTACTCTGAAGCTTTCGCTTTCTTGGCCAGTGCCCCCTGTTGAGTAAGCTATTTACGAAACGCATCGGGAGGCCCAGGAGCGTATAAGGTCAGATTGTTGCCTTTGAGGGGTATTGTGAGGCTGTTGTCCCCCCCCCCCTCTACTAGACAACACGTCTTATTTTGATTTATAGCACCTCAGTGCTTTATGACCATATGCATGTCTTGATGACATTTCCCAACACTGTTAGGCTATGTGCCCACGCTGCGGAAAATGCGCGGATTTTGCCGCGGATTTCTCGCGGAAAAGCCGCAGATTTTTTGAAAAATCTGCAGCAGAGGCACTTCCCAGCTATTTCTATGGCTTTTTGGAAATGCTGTGCCCATGCTGCGGGTTTTTCAGCGGCGGATTTGGTGCGGATTTTGATCCGGAAAAATCTGCAACATGTCAATTATTGTTGCGGATTTTGATCCGGATTTTGGCTTCTGAATTGGGAGAAAAAAAAAAAAAAACGCACCAAAATCCGCGGCAATTCCGCGGTAAATCTGCGGTAAATCCGCACCTTTGAAAAGGTGCGGATTTTGCGGGAAAGCCGCGGATTTTCATGCAGAAAAATCCGCAGCAACATTCTCTCGTGGATACAGCCTAAGGTGTGTAAGTTTATGATTATCACATTCTGGCATACACACTCATAGACAGGGCTGCCACTAGGAATTTCAGGGCCCCATACTGGCAAAAGTTCGGGGCCCCCTTGAGGCTCCACCCCAGCTCCGGCTCCACCCGAGCTCCGCCTCCGCCCTAGCTCCATCTCCGCCCCGCGAATCTTCCACAGTCCCACCACCACTCTTGGAAATACTTCACTTCTGCACTACAACCTCACCAATCACACATTAACCCTTTACATTGAACACTGTGTCACACACACAGCCATCAGATTTTGTTTTGGCCAAAAGATTTTTTTAACCCTGCCACCACAACAAGGCCCTCTTTTGGCAGGGTCCGACTCTAACTTTTTTTGTTTTTTTAAATCTAACTTCTTTGGTATATATTTATTTTTGGTATATCTATTTTTTTTCTTTAAGGGAATGTGTCACATACAGTTTTTAAACTAATTGAAACCAAATTGTAATAATTCTGACTTGTGTATTTAGACCTAACAACCCCTTCAAAGGGAATCTGTCACCAGGTTTTTAACACCTAATCTTAGCGCAGCATAACATGGGGGAAGAGATCCTGATTCCAGCGATTGTCACTTATTGTGCTGCTTAGTGTAGTTTTGATAACATCACTGGTTAATCAGCAGGAGATTATCCTTACAGGGCTACTTGTCATGCTGCAGGTAGTCCAGCATATTCATGAGGTCTGTATAATTGCTAGATCTGCAGCAGAGAAAACATTGATTTTATCACAATGAAAGCAAACAGCCCAGTAAGTGACACATCGCTGGAATCAGGGTATTAGTCTCTACATTATACTGCTCTCAGATGGGGGAGCAAAAACCTGCTGACAGATTCACTTTAAGGCTCTTTCAGCAGATAGATAGATAGATAGATAGATAGATAGATATGTGGCACCCCTGTGGCTTCAGTCACCACAGGGTACTGCACCTCACTTAAGGTGCAGTACTCATCTTGGATCCAAAGGAGGTCGGTACCAGTTCACAACACAACCTCATACACACAACCAGGTTGCCCTCCCCATTGGGGACCGGGCTAGGGTCAGGTCTTAAGGTAGTCACCAAACATGGGGGGCAGCCACCCACTAGTGACAGGGAACCGGGGGAGGAGCAGCCACCAGGGAGAGTTAGGAGCTTATACAACAGTTAGAGTGTTCTCCAACAGGAGAGAACAGAGGCGGGACCGGTGCTCAGGGTTAAGAGCCTTAGGGTGGAACAGACTTCACATTGTATCACCAGAATCTGCAGGACAGGGGGATTGTATGTCCCTCTGACCACCACAAGATCCCGGAGCACAGTTCCACATAGGGTCCGGAGTCATGATTACAGTCAAGCCCCACAGCGGCCCTGCGTCACCTACACACGGGACAGGAGCTAACACTACAGAAACTGGGGTCCCCAAGCAGCTTCAGGACACGGGGATCCATCTTTAAAGGCGCAACAAGGAAGGGCCCATTGACCACCGTACCGGTTGTATCCTCCAATGGATCCGGGATCGTCTGGGGCCCATCACGACTGGAACCACAGCAGCTTATTCAGCCTTTTGATTGCTGTCGCCCCGCGGCGCCAACGGCCACTACTCTTTTCATCATCCTCCCCGGGGCCTCGCTCCACCTGTGGGGAGCAGAACCATCCTTGCTGCAACACCATCCACCCCGAAGGACAGCGACAGCAGCGGCGGCTAATCCCTGGCCACGTACCACAGGTGGTGTCACAAGACTATCATTCTCATCATTCCCCACCATCATCCAAATCCCCTTTTATTGTACACCTTGGGGCCACGAAGCTGGGCAGGGCCACCTGTGACATCCCTGACCCGACATCACCGGCCTGGCGACGAGTAACATTTAACCCCTGCGCCGTGGGTGCTACAGATAGGAGATAAATAGACAGATAGAATCATAGATAGAGGAATAGAGAGATAGAGAGAGGAATGGATAGATAAATAGATAGTGGGGGGATCACAGGAGGTGGGGGGGACGATCACAGCAGGTGGGGGGGGTCGATCCCAGCAGGTGGGGGGGTCGATCACAGCAGGTGGGGGTCAATCACAGCAGGTGGGGGGGTCGATCACAGCAGGTGGGGGGGTCGATCACAGCAGGTGGGGGGGCAATCACAGCAGCTGGGGGAGTCTCACAGCAGCTGGGGGAGTCTCACAGCAGCTGGGGGGTCTCACAGCAGCTGGGGGGGTCTCACAGCAGCTGGGGGGCTCACACTAGGTGGGGGGGTCACAGCAGGTGGAGGGTCACAGCAGGTGGGGGTCACAGCAGGTGGGGGTCTCACAGCAGGTGGGGGGTCTCACACCAGGTGGAGGAAGGTGAGAGGTGGGAGAGGGGGGCAGCAGATGAGGGAGGGGGGCAGCGGCTGATGGGGGAGAGCGGTGGCAGATGGAGGGGAGCCAGCAGATGGTTTCAGTGGCGGGGGATGGGGGCAGTGACTTCTAGGTGAGGCGGCTGAAAGGAGACAGTGTCTATAACTTACCGATCGCTTCCATCAGCTTCCACAGACACCGGAGTGAAGCTGAGGGGGCGGTCTCCGACCCCAGATCCACAGTGATTGGAGACATCGGTCACAAGGCCGATCTCTCCAATCAGAGCTGGGGGCGGGTGAAACTGAGGTCACCCAACTCCAGCCGATGATCAGCGCTATAGGTGCACTGACCATGGCTGGATTTCAATGTTTCAGCCATTTTCAATGGCTGAAACATTACAGTGGCTGTGCTTGGCTGAGCGGCGTTCGTCAGCCAATCACCGCCTCCTTAGGTCTGGGGAGGAGACACCACCCCTCCTAAGGTCAGGCAAAGGGCCCCTCCTCCCCGAATCTAAGATATTTGCAGCGATCGCATGCACCGATCTCTACGCTACGATCTCACCATGACATACTGGATACCAGGGAGTCATGACGCACCCAGTACATCATAGGTCGCTAAGGGGTTAACACGTTTTCAGGCTCTAGGGGCCCGCTCCCACTTGGGGCCCCTGTGTGACTGCAGGTGCTTCACCACGATATGTCTGCCAGTGCAACATCCCCGCCCGCTTCCCATGGGGCCCGGTGAGCAGAGGAATGAAAGGGGAGGAGCCCGGGCTGTCAGCCAGGCCCCCCTCTTTTCACCGCGCCCGATACAGGAGCCACACTAGTAATGCCCTGATGGCAGCCCTGCTCATAGACATCGGTTGGATACAATTGATGTTATTTTGGGTAAATCATACTTGTGTACACAGTGAGAGAATTTTTTTTTGGGACCAGGTTCTCTTACTGTTATTGTCCTCTGTTTATACAGTGGGAGCTTTGCATAACATCAGCTCCTTGTGCTGTAATTATTGGTTGGTTTTTCAACCATTTATGTTGTGTGTGTAAAATATTTTAATCAGTGATTATTAAAAGTTATATTTTATCATTTGTCTTCACACATTTCCAGTTGCTTGGCTTTTTTCATAGTCTCCATCAGCATCTACGCCAGGGTTGGACACTGAGTGCAAAAGGCCCCTGTGCAAGAATTGTGTATGGGCCCAACCCCCTCCTCTCCGAGGCAAAAAGTAACCTCTGGGACATGCAGAGCATGCAGAGATAGTCTGTAGCGCAGTGACGCCACTGAGAAGAGGAGGCCGGCATTGGACATCAGAGAGAGCAGCAGTAGGTGAGTATATCACACTACATGCACATACACACATTTAATGAATACAAAACTTCATAAGAACCTTCTTTAACAAAGGTAAGGTTGTTACCAGAAAACATCAGATTTACCTCTCCATACTGACCCTCACATGCTCCCACTTCTCCATAGTATCCCCCTATGCTCCCACTTATCCATACTGATCCCCATATGCTCCCACTTCTCCATAGTATCCCCATATGCTCCCGCTTATCCATATTTGCTACTAGGCACTGGAGGGCCGGTGCCTAGGGCGGCGCCTTCCAGGGGGTAAAAGCGTACAAAAAAAAAAAATTATTTTTTTTAAATCTTCCTCCCTCATCCAAACTCTTTATTAAATCTGGCGTCTTTTTGGAGGAGGGAGGGAGCGCCGCAGTTTATATTCAGGGCTATAAGACACGCGAATGTAAATGAAGCTGTGAGCACGCCGACACTTCCGGGGTCAGTGGAGCTCCAATCAGCTCCCTGTCCCATGCGCTCACTTTGCAGAGATCACAGCTGTGTGAGGCAGCGTCGCGCAGAGGAGGATGGGAGATGCCGCTGCAGAGGAGGACGGGACATGAAGCTGCCTCAGCAGAGGATGGGAGATGCCACCACCGCAGAGGAGGACGGGAGATGCAGCCGCTGCAGAGGAGGATGGGAGATGCTGCCGCCGAGGAGGATGGGAGATGCTGCCGCCGAGGAGGATGGGAGATGCGACTGCCGCAGAGGAGGACGGAAGATGTTGCCGCTGCAGAGGAGGATGCAAGATGCCGCCACCGCAGAGGAGGATGGGAGATGTAGCTTGGAGCAGGTAAGTGCTTAACAGCCGAAGACAGCGCCGAACAAGCAGCCTGGGTGGGGGGGGGGGTCGGTGCAACATGGAGGATAGTGGGATGGAGCATGATGGGGGTGCGCAGCATGGGGGATGGGGCATGAATGGGATGATGGAGCATTAGGGGGTGCGCATCATGTAGAATCGGGGGATGGAAAATGAGGGTGATGGACAGTATAGCGAATGGGGGTTGCAGTATTGAGAATGGGAGGCATGGTATGGAGAATGGGCATGGGGGGGTCTATAGACATGGGGTAGCCTGAATGTTCACGTTATTGAAAAGGAATAATATGGGAGTAGCACGGAATGGATAAAGGGCAGCATGGGGGGCTCGGTATGGAGGGGGCTTGATATGGAGAAGGGGCAGCATGGGGGCTCAGTATGGAGGTGGCTTGATAAAGAGAAGGGGCAGTATGGGGGTGCTCAGTATGGCTGGGGCTTGATATAGAGAAGGGGCAGCATGGGGGCTCGGTATGGAGGGGTCTTGATACGGAGAAGGTGCAGCATGGGGGGGCTCGTTATGGAGGGGGCTTGATATGGAGAAGGGTCAGCATGTGGGGCTCAGTATGTAGGTGGCTTGATATGGAGAAGGGGTAGCAAAATGCGAAGCATAAGGCTCATTGTAGAGTGGGGACAGCATGAGGGAGGCAGTGAAGTGGGGTCTGCATGGAGAGGTGGGGACAGTTGAGGTCATAGTTCATATGTGAGGAAGGTGTGGAGGGTATATATCATAGTGGGGAGGACAGTGGGGGTTTTCATTTGAGGAGGCATGGTGACTGTCATATTTCACTACGGACAGTGTAGTGGGAATATGTTATAGGAGAGAATAATGGGGAAGCCGTATACTATAAGTGTGACAGTGTGGGGGTCATTTTTGTGCAGTGAGCTCAGTGATGGGCAATTATTTATTCTTGGGCACAGCCTAAGGCTTACTTAGGGTGCTTAGTCTTTAGTGAGGAACATTATATTGACACGGTGTGTCTTAAAGGGAATCTGTCACCAGGTTTTTGCCACCTAATTTGAGAGCAGCATAATGTAGGGACAGAGATCCTGATTCCAGTGATGTGTCACTTACTGGGCTACTTAGTGTAGTTTTGATAAAATCACTGTTTAATCAGTAGTAGCTTAGCATTACTACTCAGTCACTCAAGGTGACTTCCTAAGGGCAGAAACCATAGTCGAGTGACGACACGCGTAGGGTTATGGTCTGGTAATATCTTATGGGGGAATTTAACATTATATGCAGTGGCTTTTGGTATTCTACCAGGGATGTGACTGGTTGAGATAGTTTATCTTTTTTCACATTTAGAGCTATTGCAAGCATGTCTCTCTGATTTCAGCCCACACTAGTCTATGCTAATGCTCCCTTATCATCTGGGCCACTTATATTAACTCTTTGTGTATATGGACTACTTGCTTTAATACTTTGGTGCTATTTATGCTATTGCTGCTTTCTGTGTACAGATAACCCATCTTTAAACCGGCTTACTCAGTATTTTTGCTCTGTGAATTCTCTCCCCCTTGTCTTTCCCCTTGCTATATATGGACATTCTATGTTATTTATTGTGAGATTTGACTGTTATTACCGTCCATTGGTGTGTGTATATGTTTTTTAATTGCTTTTATATCTCTCAGTGGTTGTTTTTGAATAGTTCAAACAGAATTTTGTAATTATGTGTGTTTTTTTCTCTTGCACTATTAAAAAATTTCTTCTGGTTTATTTAACTATTGTCTGGTGATCCCCTGCTTTTTGGCACTTCTTTTCTTCTTTGGTCCTCTCAGATTCCCTGTATGGACACCGTTTCGGTATGTGCTCCGAAGACCAGACGAGAGGGAAGTCTTGGGAGACGCAGGACAATGTGCTGCTAAGAACGATGACATTTTAAAGGAATCTTTTACGCCCAAAATGCCAATTAATCTGCATACACATTTATATAGGGGACATCGCCCTGGCATATACAGTTTTAACTTGATATTTTATTTTATATATGCAGAAGTTCTGTCCACCCCTGGCACGGCCTATGTCTTGGTGCAGCTGAAGTGACCAGGCAGGGAGGCCTCTGGCTGTGTAGTCGTGGCAGCACTATGGTGCAGGCACATCCCTGTCTTCATCACTTCTTTAGGAATAAAACAGTGTGTGTCAGTGTCTTCGTTCTCCATTACACAAATAGACTTCAGGCAAGAGTTGAATGCAATAAAAGAGAACATTTATTCAACACAGTCCAATAATCCGGACAGCAGACAGTAAAGAAGCAGGCAGTTGCAGACTTTCAGTGGAGCTGGGGACACCCTGACCAAACGCCACCTCGGGTGGGGATATGCCCTCCGTACTCTTCTTCCTTCGGGACACCCACTATTCAGCCAAGCATACACCGGACCCACACCGGCAGAATAGGCTCTGAGGTTGCGTCCACCTCCTTATCTCCGGTGTCCCGTGCTGTTTCGCTCACACTCTGCCCAAGTGCACACACTGCTGTCCCGGATCTCACAGCTTGACAGACACTCCGGTAAAAGCCACTCCGGTCAGCGGATCACGGCAATATTAGTGGAGCTGGGGACACTCTGACCAAACGTCACCTCGGGTGGGGATATGCCCTCCGTACTCTACTTCCTTCGGGACACCCACTATTCAGCCAAGCATACACCGGACCCACACCGGCAGAATAGGCTCTGAGGTTACGTCCACCTCCTCCTCCTCTGGTGTCCCTTGATGTTACGCTCACACAATCGCACTTGCCGCTGCAGATGCTCGCACTCCGCTGACCAGGATCTCTCTACCCCACACACACTCAGACCTAGCCTAGATATCCGGCCGACTCCTCCTCCCCGGTGGCAACAGCCGTCCCACCCGGCCACTAGGGGGTGCCCTAACACATCACATAAAAACATAAAATTCAACACTTTTAATAATCACAATGCCGGGTACTCTGTTAAACTAGTAGGGGGTAGGCCCACCCACTACATGCCTCCCCTCTTAAAATCCGAGCCTCCCGGCAAGGCTCTTAAACACATAAAAACATAAACACATAAAAACCTTTCGGTTCAGTCCTCAACAGCGGCACCAGTTCAGCGGCGCTCCCGGTCTTGAGGGGCGCTTGATGGCGCAACAGCGCTCCCGGTCTCTGGATAGCGCCCGGAGGCTCAGCAGCGCTCCCGGTCTTAGATGTGCGCCCGGAGGCTTCAATAGCGCTCCCGGTCTTTGCTGAAGGTGCCCGGAGGCTTCAAGAGCGCTCCCGGTCTTTGCTGGAGATGCCCGGAGGCTTCAATAGCGCTCCCGGTCTTTGCTGGAGATGCCCGGAGGCTTCAATAGCGCTCCCGGTCTTTGCTGAAGGGCAACAGGCCCGTGAAACTTTCCAACCAAAAAACAACTTTCTGCCGGTTTACAACCATCCCGGTCTTAACAGGTGCTGGAGCGACCAGCTTACTCTGGGGGCCAGGCTCTCTTCCATTCTTCCGCTTGAGCCTGGATATAGGCCCCCAGAGTTTGTCCTGGCTGGCGGCGGATCCGCCTGAAAGTCACCGGAGCGTAGCACGGCTCCTCCGGCACAGCTGCTGCAGCACCTCTTGGTGGTGATGGCGTCTCCGCACGGGACGGTGGTGGTGCGGCGGGCGACGCGTCCAGCATAAAAACTGGCCTGTTGTTGACATTTTGCGTCACCGCCACCACGGGTGGAAGCCTCTCCGGATCGAGGGCTGGCTCTGCCTCTGCTTCCGGGGCAGCCGTCGGTACGCGCCGGGGTTGAGGAGGCGCGGCCGGTCTGGTACGGCTCTGTCGTCGCTCTTGCTGCTCCTCCCACGCAATCTCCTCCTGCCACTGCTCCGCTTCCCGGGTGGTGGGCATGCGGGAAACACACACCGCAAACAGACCGCGGCTGCCTTTGTCCGGCAAGAAGCTGACTTTCTCGCCCGGCCACAGGGTATGGAGTCGCTTGGGGAGTCCTTCTACATCCAGGTGAACTCGGTTGTAAAAGTAGTCATCCCCGGTCTCTACTTCACGGATGAATCCATACCCCTCCTGCTGGTTGAATTTGACAACCACCCCGGTCACGAACTGCTGAGCCAGATCTTCTCCACCGGGGCCGGACAGCATTTCCCGGACTATGGTCTCAGCCATGAGCCGTTCCCGGACGGGATCAGGCTTCGGGGGCGGAACACTGGGACGCGCCCTCTCCGGCGGGGCGATGACTGGGTCCCAGAAGAAGCCCAGGTGGTCCTCCTCTAGACGCTCGGCTAACTCTTCGGCCGACTCCGGCACCGGAACAAATGGTGTGGCAGCGGCGTTAAGCTGCGGGGTGTCCCAAGGGAAAACAGCAACTCCCGGACGGCTTGGCATGGGCGGGGTAGCATAGGTCGCCTTCACTTCCGTAATGGTGCTCCCGGTTTGAGCGTTCCACGAGGTCTTCCAAGAGACCTTGTCCGGTCTTGTAGAGCCTCCCGGCCCAATAGGGAGATCCGCTATCGCGGCCTCGTTAGCAGGGGCAAACCGGGGTCGGCCTCGGCCAAGGCTGATGAGGGCCATGGTCGTCGCCAACTCCGCAGGCTGCCCAAAGTTCTCCATCTCAACAATCACGGGTAATGGCGGTGATGTCGACACTGAGACTGGAGGAAGTGGAGGCGGGTCTTCGTTTCCCGCTTTTGAACAGACTCCACCCCCAGCCTCACGCATCATCTTGACTCCTCCGCCGAGGTACTTCTTTTTCCTTTTCTTAGTCTTCAATGCCCTGGAGCTGGCGCCTCCCCTCTTTGGGCGGAGTACTCTGTCCTTTTTCTTCGGCGCCGGCCAGCCCCAGGCTCTTCTTTCGGCGCCAACTTTTCGCGCCCTTTCTTCCTCACAGATAACGGCCTCCTTGCCGCCATCTTGTGCCCGGTCCAACGCCTTGGGCACTTCTTCCTCCCACCGTGGGACTGGAACTCTTCTTTCATCGTCCGAATTCCGTGCTTCAGGCACTACTTGGTCTTCAGACTCCTGGTTCTCCGGCAAGGGACTTGGATCCTGCCGACTACGCCACATGAAGTGACCAGGCAGGGAGGCCTCTGGCTGTGTAGTCGTGGCAGCACTATGGTGCAGGCACATCCCTGTCTTCATCACTTCTTTAGGAATAAAACAGTGTGTGTCAGTGTCTTCGTTCTCCATTACACAAATAGACTTCAGGCAAGAGTTGAATGCAATAAAAGAGAACATTTATTCAACACAGTCCAATAATCCGGACAGCAGACAGTAAAGAAGCAGGCAGTTGCAGACTTTCAGTGGAGCTGGGGACACCCTGACCAAACGCCACCTCGGGTGGGGATATGCCCTCCGTACTCTTCTTCCTTCGGGACACCCACTATTCAGCCAAGCATACACCGGACCCACACCGGCAGAATAGGCTCTGAGGTTGCGTCCACCTCCTTATCTCCGGTGTCCCGTGCTGTTTCGCTCACACTCTGCCCAAGTGCACACACTGCTGTCCCGGATCTCACAGCTTGACAGACACTCCGGTAAAAGCCACTCCGGTCAGCGGATCACGGCAATATTAGTGGAGCTGGGGACACTCTGACCAAACGTCACCTCGGGTGGGGATATGCCCTCCGTACTCTACTTCCTTCGGGACACCCACTATTCAGCCAAGCATACACCGGACCCACACCGGCAGAATAGGCTCTGAGGTTACGTCCACCTCCTCCTCCTCTGGTGTCCCTTGATGTTACGCTCACACAATCGCACTTGCCGCTGCAGATGCTCGCACTCCGCTGACCAGGATCTCTCTACCCCACACACACTCAGACCTAGCCTAGATATCCGGCCGACTCCTCCTCCCCGGTGGCAACAGCCGTCCCACCCGGCCACTAGGGGGTGCCCTAACACATCACATAAAAACATAAAATTCAACACTTTTAATAATCACAATGCCGGGTACTCTGTTAAACTAGTAGGGGGTAGGCCCACCCACTACACAGCGGTGCACTCTTCTATTTCCATATTAAAATCAGTCCCTCATCTTAACTGACAGACATACTTTGGTGAGAGTAAGTGCTGTCTAAAATCACTTAGTATTTCTGCACGTGTGTCCTGACACTGGAGGAGCAGAGTAGCACTCCAAGTGTCAGCGTGGGCGTGCACACAATGTCACTGCAGTGTCGGCTTGTCGGCATGGGTATGCACACAATGTGACTGCAGTGTCAGCGTGGGTGTGCACGCAATGTGACTGCAGTGTCGGCGTGGGTGTGCACACAATGTTACTGCAGTGTCAGTGTGGGTGTGCACACAATGTGACTGCAGTGTCGGTGTGGGTGCGCACACAGTGTGACTGCAGGTACATTCTGACACCTGGTTGATGCCTGTATGTGACTGCAGATTCAGTGTGGAGGAAGGGTGTTGCAGTGAGCAGACAGCACATCACAGCGCCATGTCCCAATCCCCACTGGAGCCACTCACTTGCTATATTCCAGGTGCATCAAGTGGCAGCTACAGACACCGGATCCAGGCATCAGAACGCAGCACTGACGCTTGGCGTGTGCTGCTGTGCTCCTCCATATTGTTTGCACACCCGCACTGACACTTGGAGTGTGCCGCTGTGCTCCTCCTGTGTTGGGTGCACACCGGCACTGACGCTTGGAGTGTGCCTCTGTGCTCCGCCACATTGTGTGCACACCCACGCTGACGCTTGGAGTGTGCTGCTTTGCTCCACCGCATTGTGTGCACACCCACACTGACGCTTGGAGTGTGCCACTGTGCTCCTCCTGTGTTGGGTGCACACCCACACTGATGCTTGGAGTGTGCCGCTGAGCTCCTCCTGTGTTGGGTGCACACCCACACTGATGCTTGGAGTGTGCCGCTGAGCTCCTCCTGTGTTGGATGTACACCCGCACTGACGCTTGGAGTGTGCCGCTGTGCTCCTCCTGTGTTGGGTGTACACCCGCACTGATGCTTGGAGTGTGCTGCTGTGCTCCTCCAGTATTGTGTGCACACCCGCACTGCAGACAGGAGATCTGATGTTACAGTGCTCACTCTTACCAATGGATCACTATCAATCAAGACAAAGGACTGGCTATTATTTTCCTATATTAGGTGGTATCGGTGCACCCAGGTTTAGGCCATGCCAAGGGTGCGCAGAAATGTACTCAGTTTCATATTAATTAAATGTGGCTTTTCCAGTAAATATTAATGGGACCCGGTCACGCAGTTTTTCGATATTAAACTGCCCCCAATGTCTTGTTAGTGACGCAGTGTAAGTGATGCACATTGTCTCACTAACAAGAAAATGGCGCAGTTTAATATTAAAAAAGGACGTGACTGGTTCCTTTTCAGCTAAATTCTATAAGGGTGAGATTATTTCTCCACGGACCACGTCCCACATATAAATATTTCTGCAGTCTAGGTGTCACTTTGGGGTGACAAATCCCCTTTCAGTCAGCTTAAGGGCTCGTGTGCACGTTGCGTAATTACATGCATTTACGGTGCGTATTGCACTGCAGCGTAAATGCATGTGTCCTGCATCCCCTGCACAATCTATGAAGATTGTGCATGAGACGTGCGCACTTTGCTTTTTTGAATGCAGCGATTTGGGTGCTACAATTTTGACCCAAATCCATGCGTTCATAAAAGCAGCATGTCAATTATTCCGTGCGCTATGGATGCAGCTCCCACTCTGTCTATGGTGGGGGCAGCATCCCGAGCGCATGAAATCGGCTTTTTTTTTGCATCCGTTTTGCAATGTTTCTGCAGAGATTTAAAGCGCACATGTGCTGTCAAATCACTGCAGAATATTCAGCAAGTACGTGCGAACAAGGCCTAAAAGTCATCTCACCCGACGAATGAACGTTTTGCTCGTGCATCGGGTGATTGACTCTGTTTAGATAAATCAGTTACCCATCTTTGGCTGTAGTGTTATTGCTCCTTTTAAATGGGTTTTCTCACATTGGAAACTTATCCCCTTTCCTCGGGATGGGGAATAACTTTCCAATTGCTGAGAGGTCCGACCACCGTGGCCCCCAGTGTTTCCAAACACCAGAACAGAGGTCGATCATTCTAACTACCACTTGATTCGATCTTAATGGGAGTGCTGAGCGCAGCGCTATGCTGATCTTTGGCGTTAGAATGAATGGAGCAGAGGTGTGGATGATCAATCTCCACTACATTCAGAAGAGCCCTGGTTCACACAATTGTTGGGGGCCATGGCACACGGCAGTCGGACCCCCAGAGATCAGAAAGTTTTTCTCTTATCACATAGAGGGATAGCGTTGAAGTTTGAGAAATCTGTTATAAAGAATATCTAAAGTTTTGGGGGGGTGGGTTTGTTTTAGGCCCCTTCTGAGTAGACTGCATAGAAGACCACTGTTCAGGAGACAGAGGAGCATGCAGACAGAATGGATACCATGAGTAGGATTTCATAGTCCTGTCTCCTAAGCTGTGCACTTTTGAGCAATCGGTGGGGGTCTCAAGTCCCATCCCATGATGCCCATTCTCCCTACTGAACCCAGCTCTGCTCCTACTAATCTCCTCAAAATTAATGGACCTAAATATATAAAGATATCTTCCACAAGTTGTCTACTGCCTGCGATTAATCAGTATTGTGGTTCTTATATGGTCCACAGTCTGATGATGGCTGGTAACAACTACCAGCATCTCCTTACCGTTGTTAAGGACATACTAGGAGTTGTACGTTAATGCAATAAATATAGGTATATGGGTCTAACCTGACACTCCAGTTGATTGCTGTACTAAGTTTGGCAATGTATTCATGTACTGATGGTCGTTTTGGTGATGTATTATTGTCTTTAGGGTGGTTTTTGTGATGTATTACTGTATTGACGGTGGTTCTGGTGATGTATTACTGTACTGACGGTGGTTTCGGTTATGTATTATTGTATTTAGTGTGGTTTTAGTGATGTATTATTATACTGATTGTGGTTCTGGTGATAGTCATGTGGATGTTGTAATTTTTACCTTATCAGTCTTGATCCTAAAACATAGGGTCAGTGCGCTGAACTAAAAACACAACTATCTGCATGTCTGTCAGCCGAATAAGTAAGAGGCTAAAGCCCCTATAGTATAGTCTGATCTTTCGGCCAGCAGCTATCTTGCTCGGCTCTCCAATATGCAGGAGCACTCATTCTGCCAAGTGTTCCTGTGTTCTCTATTAGAGTCACTGCTAGACATATCCGGAAGCACCTTATCATTTAGAGGATAATAGACTCTACACTCCGTAATCGGACATACTGGATCCTTATTCCCCCCCTGACAATCAGAAGTTAGAGACCCCATACATGTTGGACTGTCAGCAGAACCTGTCGATATTAGTGGGTTTAGACAACTTTAGGTTAATGTGTATGGAAGTCTTAACTACTACCTGAAGGCTATGGGCACTCTCAGGGCATGTGCACACGACGTCTTGTAGATGTCTGTGAACTCCCTGAATTATTTAGACAGAATACGCTTCAGGACATTCATCATTTTATCCTGAAGCAAATAATTATTTATTTATTTATTTTTTTGCTCTTGCTTCTTGGCCGTTTTTTCCCAACATCTTTTAGCTACTGGGTTTTACTTAGTTTTTTTAATAAACTAGTAAGTGGCTTCCAAGCAGAAGCCGCCCATATAATGGACCGGTCACTTTGCTCATGTCTGAGCAAATCTGACGCGCTTAAAAAACTTCAAAGACTGAACATATGAACAGCAAGCAATTTTTACATTGCAGTATATGAGTTCATACCTTTTAGAATTTAGAGTTTGGGTTTTTTTGGGCGGGTTACAGGGTGGATCTGTCTGGAAAAAAAATGCTGTGTGCACATACCCTTAATCTGACTGATCAGAAGGGAGCGCCCCCACTGACAGTGCCTAGGGCAGCATGAACTCCAAATACGGCCCTGAGTACAATTATGGTGAAACCAAACATATTGGAGTTTTTTAATGTTTAAACCTTTTTATTTTTTTAATTTCTATGATTTTTTAATTACTTTTTTGATTGCTTTATTTGTTTAGCCCCTGAGGGCCCTGATCCTATGAACTTTGGACCCTTATACTATAAAATGTAATAGCAGAGTATTGCAGTATAGGCTGGTCTCTGTAGGAGCATCGTAATGGCGCCCAGGGGGTTTCAGCAGACCCCAGCTGCCATAGCAATTAATTAGCTCCCTGCGATCATGGTGCAGGGGGCCTATGGTCTAATGGAAAGCTGCTAGACCTGGTTCACAGGCATTAAATTCCACTGGCAGAGATTGCATATAGGAGACCTATAACATGTTAATAGCAGCAGGCTGAGCTGTTACAGGCATATGCTAGCTGAAAACCATAGCCACGGTCTGCCAGCAATGGTGCAGGCTCAACTCCTAATCTTTCATTTTTAATCCTATACTGAATGGAGTCATAAATCCGCCAAAGTCATAAAAATATAGAAAGCTTTCACAAAATAAAGACACACACCATATAATAAAAATAGCAGTCATGGTGAGAACTACAAGTATAAACAGTGCATGGGAAGAATCACGTAGTGGACGGGCGTCTATAGTGCACCACTCCCCAATGTAATGTATACATAGTAAATAGTAGAAATGCTGTAGAGCAAAAGCCCCATAAGAAGAAGTACATAAAGAAACAGAGAGATAGGGAGTGATGATAACAACCTTAGTGGGACCAAGTACCAGCACAGCCCCAACACGCGTTTCGCGTGGGCTTCTTCTGGGGGACCATCTACTGGTACATTCTAGCTCATGTGTGCCCCTTTAATGTGGGCTCACATGGTGAGCCCGCATGTTTCCCCACACATGTTGGCTGATCTCATCAGCAGACGTGCAGCTAACAGGATCCACTCGCGCCTGTTAACTAGATAAATCCCGCTTTCAATCTCTAACAGCGGGATTTAACGAACAACACTCCCTGGCCCCATCAGCGGCCCAGTGACATGATCATGGGGTGTTCATCTGATGACCCCTGTCTCTATCATGACATAGTTCCTGCGAACGCCAGCTGTCAATGTTCAAGATCATCTGCATTTCTGCTGTTCAGAGAGGTGCTGATGCACTGCCCTGTACAGCCGAAGAGCTCAGACTGTATCAGGTTCAAGTGTCCTAAGGGGACTAGTGAAAACAATAAAAAGTATATATATATACAGTACAGACAAAATGTTTTGACACACCTTCTCATTCAAAGCGTTTTCTTTATTTTCATGACTGAAAATTGTAGATTCACATTGAAGGCATCAAAACTATGAATTAACACATATGGAATGAAATACTTAACAAAAAATTGTGAAACAACTGAAAATATGTCATGTATTCTAGGTTCTTCAAAGTAGCCACCTTTTGCTTTTATTACTGCTTTGCCCACTCTTGGCATTCTCTTGATGAGCTTCAAGAGGTAGTCACCGGAAATGGTCTTCCAACAGCCTTGAAGGAGTTCCCAGAGATGCTTAGCACTTGTTGGCCCTTTTGCCTTCTCTCTGCGGTCCAGCTCACCCCAAACCATTTCGATTGGGTTCAGGTCTGGTGACTGTGAAGGCCAGGTCATCTGGCGTAGCACCCCATCCCTCTCCTTCTTAGTCAAATAGCACTTACACAGCCTGGAGGTGTGTTTGGGGTCATTGTCCTGTTGAAAAATAAATGATGGTGCAACTAAACGCAAACCGGATGGAATAGCATGCCGCTGCAAGATGCTGTGGTAGCCATGCTGGTTCAGTATGCCTTCAATTTTGAATAAATCCCCAACAGTGTCACCAGCAAGCACCCCCACACCATCACACCTCCTCCTCCATGCTTCATGATGGGAACCAGGCATGTAGAGTCCATCCGTTCATCTTTTCTGCAGCGCACAAAGACACAGTGGTTGGATCCAACGATTTCAAATTTGGACTCATCAGACCAAAGCACAGATTTCCACTGGTCTAATGTCCATTCCTTGTGTTCTTTAGCCCAAACAAGTCTCTTCTGCTTGCTGCCTGTCCTTAGCAGTGGTTTCCTAGCAGCTATTTTACCATGTAGGCAGGCTGCACAAAGTTTCCTCTTAACAGTTGTTCTAGAGATGTGTCTGCTGCTAGAACTCTGTGTATTATTGACCTGGTCTCTAATCTGAGCTGCTGTTAACGTGCGATTTCTGAGGCTGGTGACTCGGATAAACTTATCCTCTGCAGCAGAGGTGACTCTTGGTCTTCCTTTCCTGGGGCGGTCCTCATGTGAGCCAGTTTCTTTGCAGCGTTTGATGGTTTTTGCCACTGCACTTGGGGACACTTTAAAAGTTTTCCCAATTTTTCAGACTGACTGACCTTTATTTCTTAAAGTAATGATGGCCACTTGTTTTTCTTTACTTAGCTGCTTTTTTGTTGCCATAATACAAATTCTAAAAGTCTATTCAGTAGGACTATTGTGACGCCCTGGCACCGCCAGATGGTCACAGAAGTACACTACACTCCACATAACACCATCCCACACTAGGTCCCATCAGCCACAAAATCCTAGCCACCCCCCTCAGGGTAGGAAGGACACACCAGTGGGCAGGACCAGGTGGATTGGGAGCACCCACCTAGGGGTCTTGAGGATCCAGGGGAGGGAACCAGTCAGTTTCTAGATCAAGTTGAAGTTCAAGGAGTAAAGAGTGGAAGTGCTAGAGGGAGTAAAGTTTGAGCCTAGTGAAGGGTAGCCAGGGTAGTGGCCCTGGTCTACTGGCTAGGTGGCAAGCAGTGGACAGTGTCCAAAGGCGACGGGAGTCTGGTCGCGGGAGATCCAGAGTGGACCGGGACAGGGTTGGAGCCCGCCGGTACCGACAGCAGAGATCTGGTTCAGAAACCGTGCACAGGCGGAGTACCTGGACCCTAGTTAGAAGAAGGCAAGCCCCTTCTCTAATTCACCAGGCCGGGAGCAAGGTTCCAAACACTGCTCCAGAAGTGTTAGCCCAGATAGAGCGAAACGGCAGCCCACCGCGGGGAATAAGGTATCCGAAAACACCCACTGAGATCCCAAGGGTCAGTTTTCACGGGCATGTGTACCAACCAGAACATTCCGGGAGCGGACTTCCCCGTTTCATACGGAGTTGTCCAGAAGTGAGGAAAATTACAGAGTGCCGGAGGAACGGTCATCGGTACACCAGCCAGGTGTGGGACCCGAGTACACCCGGATGCAGAAGCCGGCCACTGACACCTTGGTTTACCAACTGACTTCTGTGCAATTATTCAACAGGGAGTACACCAACATCCCCCGGTCCAGCCTAGCGCATCCCCTCTGGCCTACGTCGCTCCCCGTGTCCTGGACACTGAGCCTTGGGGCATCCACCCCTACCCACGGAGGGGTTAAACAACCAGCTGCCATTCCATCGTCCCCGGGTGCCTCCCAACAGCAGCGGTGGTACTCCAAATTACCACACACCGTGGGTGGCATCACGAAGTATCTACAGCAATCCCCGTACATATACGTCCCCTTTTTTTATTTGAGTGTCCGCACGACCCCCGGGTCCGGAAACCCCTCGAGCCACTGTGGATCTGGATCCAAGCAGCCCGACTGCTGACGGGGCGGCACACTATCAGCTGTGTATCCACCAGACTTCTGCACAACACAACTGATGATCCCAACCCCATTTATAAGGCAAGAAATCCCACTTATTAAACCTGACAGGGCACACCTGTGAAGTGAAAACCATTTCCGGTGACTACCTCTTGAAGCTCATCAAGAGAATGCCAAGAGTGTGCAAAGCAGTAATCAAAGCAAAAGGTGGCTACTTTGAAGAACCTAGAATATAAGACATATTTTCAATTGTTTCACAATTTTTTGCTAAGTATTTCATTCCACATGTGTTAATTCATTGTTTTGGTGCCTTCAATGTGAATCTACAGTTTTCAGAGTCATGAAAACGGTTTTGAATGTGAGGGTGTGTCCAAACTTTTGGTCTGCACTGTGTGTATATATATATATATATATATACACATATATATATATATATACACATACATATGTATATATATAACAATTAGATATATGAAAAAATGAAAAAAAAACAAAAAAAAAACAAGATCAAATCACCCCCTTTTGCCCCATTGAAAATCAAACAATTATAAAATAAATGAAAAATACACATTTTTTTTTCGCCGCGTTCAGAAATAACTGATCTATCAAAATATAAAATAAATTACCGGTAAAGGGCTTAATGGAAAAACATATTAAAAACTCTAGAAGTATGTTTTTTGGGAGCCAAAAATTTGCAATAAAATGCAATAAAAAGCAATCAAAGTATGGCATCTACACAAAAATAATATAACTAAAAACGTCAGCTCATATGCGACAAATAAGCCCTCACACAGCCCTAGATCCCAATGAGAACACTACATGTCTCTGAAAATGGCGACAAAAGTGCAATTCCTTTTTTTTTTTTTTTCGCAAATTTCTGAATTTTTTTTCACCACGTAAATTAATAAACTAAAACTATGCATGTTTGATATTTATGCCTTCATACTGTCCTGGGGTATCGTACAGCTAGGTCAGTTTATTATATAGTTCACATGGTAAATAGTTTAAAAAAAAAAAATGCAGTTTTTTTTGCAGCTTCACTGCACTTAGAATTTTGTTACCGTTTTCCATGTGGCAATATGTGGCAGAATGAATGGTGTCATTCAAAAGTACAATTCGTCCTTCAAAAATAAGCCTTAATATGGCTATATAGACGGAAAAATAAAAATGTTATGGCTCTTGGAAGAAAAGGAGAAAAAAAAACGAAAAACAGAAAATCGCCGAGAGGTGAAGGGGTTAAAGCCTTTATGTGCTATATCACACTTTTATTCTGTATACTTTAGAGTGGTTCCAATATAGGAACATTTGTCCTCTCCTAATCTTTCACTTGGAGATCCAGCCCCGAGTCTCAAGTCGTGCTGCTGGTCTTAGGTAACATGCAACTGGCATGTGACCACTGCAGCTAATCAGCGGCTGCAGCAGTCACGTGCTGTGCTGCGATCATTACTCAACAGGAGACGCCATGATGCTAGAATGCTCACGGGGAAACAAAAGACCGCCATCACCGGGTACTGTCTTCCATTGTTACCATTTTGTATTTATTTTATTTTTCTATTAGGGTGTGTTGGATAACAATGTAAGTATCTGTGTAACTGCATATTGGATACAAATGGATGATATACAGGGAGCTAGGCCAAACAGAGCTTCCTATCAGTGCTGCAAAGTGGCATTGTAATCTGTTCAATGGCATTTACATGCTGAACATTTATTTATTAATATCTTTTTCTCCCAATGCTAGAAATCATCTGCCGGATCTCAGCTTTCCAGAAAGGTATTTCTAAGAAACAGCTGAACTGAGGGTCATACGTATTGTCACAACAGAGAGCCTCACTACAATGGCAGACGGGTGGAACGGGCCTCAGGTTCAAAAACCAGCTGAGACATTTCCTCTCCTGAGGCCAGAAGGTCACATTGTCCATCCTTGCTGTGTAAGGCTATGTGCGCACTAGGCGTTTTTTTCACGCTGCGTTTTTATGTGCGTTTTTGTCTAAAAAACGCACCCGCGGCTAAAAAACCGCGATTTGGTGCGTTTTTTGCTGCGTTTTTGCTCACTGCGTTTTTAATCAGTGCACAATGCCATTAAAGATTGTTGATGAAAAAAAAAAGGTCTGATGTCATTTCCTTCTTCAAAATGTTCATTGTATGCAGGAGAGCAGACAGCTGCAGAACTAGTGTATGCAGGAGAGCAGACAGCAGCTGCAGAACTACAAGTCTCAGCATCCTCCATTCACTAGTGTATGCAGGAGAGCAGACAGCAGCTGCAGAACTACAAGTCTCAGCATCCTCCATTCACTAGTGTATGCAGGAGAGCAGACAGCAGCTGCAGAACTACAAGGCTCAGCATCCTCCATCCAGGACTGTATGCAGTTTTTTGCCCAAAAAGAAAAAAAAAATGACATGGGCTTCGCCATATTTTTGTATGCTAGCCGGGTACAGCAGGCAGGTACGGGCTGCCCCCAACCCCCAGCTGCCTATTTGTACCCGGCTGGGAACCAAAAATATAGAGAAGCCCTTTTTTTTTTAATTATTTCATGAAATAATTAAAAAAAAAATGACGTGGGCTTCGCCTAATTTTTGAGTCCAGCCGGGTACAACTAGGCAGCTGGGGATTGGAATCCACAGTGCAGGGTGCCCATGCTTTCTGGGCACCCCCACTGCGAATTGCAGTCCGCAGCCACTCCAGAAAATGGCGCTTTCATTGAAGCGCCATCTTCTGGCGCTGTATCCAACTCTTCCAGCTGCCCTGGTGACGGGTGGCGAGCTAGGTAATAATGGAGTTAGGGCTAGCTGTATAGCTGGCCCTAAGCCCGAAATTCATGGTGTCACGCCAATATTAGACATGGCCACCATGAATTTCTAGTAATGATAAAAAAAAAACACAACACAGAGAAAAATATTTTTATTAGAAATAAAACACAACACAATTAGTGACTCCATCTTTATTGAAATAAACCCCCCTCCGCAGTAATCCTGGGTCAGGGTCCCGCGCCGTCCAATCAGGATCCAATATCATCTGATCGGTTTGCTGGAAGGCAAAGCGATCAGATGATGTGTCAGGATCAAGTGCCTGAATCACATCACACATCAGCTGATTGTATAAAAGCCGATTATACAGTCAGCTGATGCATCAGTAGAAAAAAAAAAAAAATACATACTCACTTATGTGCTGATTACCGGCAGCTCCTGGAGCGATCGATTGGACAGGAGTCTGATCCTATACGATCGCTGCAGGAGCTGCCGGTAATCAGCTGATGAAGTCTCCTGACGGCAGGATCAGCTGATAGCCGGCCGGGCGCGAAAAAGCCGGCGAGACCGCGATCAGCTGATGCGTCAGGTGACTGCATCAGGTGATCCACAGCCAGGTCCTGCAAGCAAGGTCCTGCCCCGGGGAGACTGCACACAGCCAGAGCGGCGGGACCGGGAGGAGATGGGAGCGGGCATGGCATCGGGACCCTGCGGACAGGTGAGTATATGACATTTTTTTTTTTCTACTGTTCACTTTGTTTTTCGCCGCTGCCTCCACCTCCCGCCCAGACATGGGCCGCACGGAGCTGACATGCACAGGACGGGAGGTGGAGGCAGCGGTGACGGTACCGGGAGGATTCCTGCTTCTGTGTTTACCAACAGAAGGAATCCTCTTCCTGTACACGTCACTGTAGTGCCCACCCCTTGCGTGTATAGCTGCGTTTTTAGTCATAGAAACGGAAACGCGGCTATATGCGTTATTCATTGCGTTTTTAACATCTCATTGAATTCAATGAGTGAAAAACGCAGTGGAAAACGCAGAAATAATTGACATGCTGCGTTTTTGTGGTCACCACAAAAACGCAGCTAAAAAAAAACGCTGTGTGAGGACAGCACTTCTGAAAACCCATTGACATTGCTGGGGAAGCAATGTCACTGCGTTTTCAGCACAAAAACGCGGTAAAAAACGCCGCTAAAAACGCGGCAAAAACGCCTAGTGCGCACATAGCCTAAGGCAAAACACAAGAGGAAACAAGTGCCACTGACTGGTTCCTTCTGCTTATACCAAGCTTCCGAGAAGTGCAGACCACAGACACGCACGCTGCGCGCTCAGAGGTGTATTTCTAGGCCTGTAATCCTGCTGCTGGTAATCCATCCCTCCGACTAACACAATAAGATCTGCTTGTCACAAGCACTTAGCATCGATCATAATACTTTACATGGCCACTTATGTCATGGGACAGTTCTAACCATGTACAGCCCATAACAAGGCTGACCGCCTTGGCAATGAAACCACTATTACCAGGGGCGGACACAAACTGCAGGGGGTCCCTGTGCAAGAAATCTTTTTGGGCCCCCCTTCCTCTTTCATAACACAAAAAAATGATGTAAACATATAGATTGTACTGTTTTTTCCTAGTTTAGGACACAACTATCAAATCTAAACAATAAATAAGTTCCATATTTACCATCTGAATATTACCCAGCACAGTCCTGCCGCCCTACTATCTGCTGCAGCTTCAGCACTGTCTCCAATGCTTCTATTTACATCGGCTGGAGATGGCACAGCCTGTATATCATGTGTGTGTTGCAGCTTGTCAGTGGTATATAGCTCAAGTCTGAAACCAGTGATTGTCTGCAGCGGTCACATGGGACACCTGGGCTGTGTTGTCTGCAGCCACTGTAAACAGAAGCATCAGGGAATGCAACACTATAGCTGTCAGGAGCAAGAATGATGAGGATTTATAGTTTATTAAAGGGATTGTCCAGACAAAAAGGCAATACCTGGAGGCCAGATCCTGTACTCCCCTGCTGTCACCCTTCTGGATGCAGCGCCAGCTGTCTTGTGCTCTGTGCCAGCAATAATTATGTCACCGTTCTATGGGACACGGGACCGCTGCACCTTGTGATGCATGTGTCACGGGCGGGGAGGACACCGCCGCTGCGCTCGCTAACGCTCGGGTCCGGTGCTGCTGCGGCTGCTCGGTGGCTCGAGCGGTGGGCCGGATCCGGGGACTCGAGCGGCACTCCTCGCCCGTGAGTGAAAAAGGTGGTTGGTTTGGGGGATTTAGTCCGTGACGCCACGCACAGGTTGTGGTGAAGGTAGGCACCACCGCTGCTGGTGACGGGGATCCCGGGAGCGATGGTAGGGAGCAGCTGGGATGTTGTTTTCCCCCTCCGTGGGTAGGGGTCGGTGGTCCCAGGGCCCGGTGGTGAGACGGGGAGGCAGGGTTGGTGAGGTGCAGGGTTGCAGGGACAGCGCGGCGCGGTGCCGGATGGCACGGGTGTACTCACTCAGTAAGAGATGCACAAAGTCCTCGGTAAACCAAACGGCTGGATGGACGGGTCCCACAGCTGGCTGCAGTGTCTCTCCCCGGACAGGTGATGGAGGTTGTCTTTCCCTGCACCTTTGTGTACTTGTTTGACTACGATGGATCCCCAACAGTAGTCCGCTCCCTGGTGTATGGATGCCGGAGGAGCCCGTTTGCCCGCAGGCATTGGCCAATGGGTCTCTAGCCTTAGGCGGTAGCTGTATACCCTCACGGTGTGGGTGGTTGCCTTCTATTGGGTCTTTGGCTGTTAGGAAACCCCTGGGGTTTCGGTCACACTCGGATTTGACTATTGTCGGCGGCTCCAAGCCTGGGGGTCCGATGGCCCTGCCTGTGTGTGCTGGCTTCACTTCTCTCCCCGGTCGGTACCGGCGGGCCAACGCCCGACCCCGGTCTCCTTCAGATGGCCACCACTGTCTGCCACCCTTGTTGTTAGTGCCTGGGCCACAAACCCAGACACCCAAGTGCTTACTACTCACACTTCTACCTCCTGAACTGTTCTCCCCTGTTCTCTCACTTTTCCCACTTCCAGGCCTGTGTACTCCTCGGTGGGTGGGGCCAACCGCTTGGCTCCGCCCCACCTGGTGTGGACATCAGACCCTGGAGGGAGGCAACAAGGATTTTATGTTTGGCTAATGTTACTGTCTAGTGGGGGTGGGAGTGTTTGTGTGTTACCTGTGACAACCTGGCTAGTCCAGGGCGCCACACATGCAGTTCAAGTCACCTTATTGCTGCAGCCAATCACAAACTGCAGCGGTCCTGTGTCTGGTGGAACGGTGACATAATTAACTCTAGCACAGACCACTGGACGGTCGGCGCTGGATCCAGGAGGGTGACACCAGGTGGAAATAATTCTTTTGTTAGTTTTACAAAATGTAACCCCCATTAGATCCTTTTGCCAGACAATTTCTTTACAGTACATGTATTATTGCAGACAACTCCTTTAAAGGGAACCTGACAGCTGATACCCATGAGCCGTGGAGATTAGATAAACAGATAATAGATAGATAAATGGATAGATAATAGATAGATACACAGATAATACACAAATAATAGATAGATTAGACACACAGATAATAGATTAGATACACAGATAATAGCTAGATAGATTAGATACACAGAATATATAAATAGATAGATATGTGATAAATGGATAGAGGAATAGATAATAGATAGATAGATGGATAGATAGATAGAGGGATAGATAGAAAGATAGATTAGATACACAGATAATAGAGGCAATTTAAAATATGACATATAGTCAAGAGAATATTTATGAACAATAATCAAAAAGGAATATTCCCAAAGTGCAAAATTTATTAAATATCAAAAAAGTGCTGAACCCAGCAATAAACATCCATAGAGGTGACCTCTTTAGATCTTATACATACAGTATGATCTCTCCATCTGCTCCTGGATACCAGGGGCAGACTGGAGTGTCCTGAACAAGATCTATATCATAAATGATTCACACAGGTTACGGTTTGATACAAACAATTATAGACATAGAACTCAAAAATTAGCCAATACTCAGCAGTATTTAGATAAACAATAGAAGTCCTTCACAGACAACCATTCCACTTCCGTGAATAGATGAAAATGCTGTTGGCAACAATATAGCAGTCCTCAGTATGTTGTATACACCGTTGTATATAGATGGTAAGCCTGGTGATTTTGCCTCGACGCGTTTCCCCATAAACAATGGTTCTTCAGGAGGCCTAAACAGAAGATGAGTATTAGATGATCCAGATCAGAGATGCAAGTCCATCGTGAACCGCTCCTGCATGATCCTGCACTAGGCACAGTCAATGCTATAGAGATTCCACCTTCAGCAGTCAGGGAGGCACAGATAATAGACAGATAGATAGATTAGATACACAGATAATATATAGATAGACAGATAAAGGGATGGATAGATAGATAGATAGGTAATAGATAAATAGATTAGATACACAGATAATATATAGATAGATGGTCAAATTAGATACACAGATAATATATTAGATACACATAAGATATAGATAGACAAATAGATAGATAGATCAGATACACAGATAATAGATTAGATACACAGATAATAAGATAATAGATAGATTAGATACACATACAGTAGATAGATAGATAGATGTGCACACATTACACATGGACTCACCCTTTCTGCAGATGATGGCACATTGGGCCCAGGAGGGCAGGCTGGAGCCTGTACTTCCATCTTCTCTTGTGGTGCAGCCTTCCCTCCTCCTCCTGGGGCCCGACTGCATACCTCCCAACCGTCCCGGATACAGCGGGACTATCACGCTTTGCATTGTTTGTCCCGTTGCCACGGGCGGGACGGCCGTCTCCCGGGCTCCGCCCACCCACTCTCTCCCCGCCTCCCTGCTTTTCCCTCCTACCATCCTAACACGTGACGTGGCATAACAGAGAGGAGCGCGCTGCCCGAAACTAGTCTCTGTCTGCTCTGTGCTGCTGCTAAGGTATGTAGAATCTCCCCAGCGCTGAATCCCTCCCCTCCCCCCCCGGCCGGAGCCTCTCTGTGCGGTCGGCCGACCGCCTCTCTGTGCGGTCGGCCGGCCGCCTGTCTCTGCGGGCGGACGGCTGCCTGTCTCTGCGGGCGGACGGCCGCCTCTCTGTGCGGGCGGCCTGCCATCTCACTGTGCGGACGGCCGGCCGCCTCATTGTGCGGGCGGCCACTTCTCTGTGCGTGCGGCCGGCCGCCTCTCTGTTCGGGCGACCCGCGCCTCTCTGTGCGGGCGCCCCCCGCCGCCTGTCTGTGCGGGCACCCCCGCCGTCTGTCTGTGCGGGCGCCCCCCGCCGCCTGTCTGTGCGGGCGGCCGGCCGCCTGTCTGTGAAGGCGGGCGGCCGGCCGCCTGTCTGTGAAGGCGGGCGGCCGGCCGCCTGTCTGTGAAGGCGGGCGGCCGGCCGCCTGTCTGTGAAGGCGGGCGGCCGCCTCTCTGTTCGGGCCGCCTCTTTGTGCGGTCGGCCCACGCCTCTCTGTGCGGCGGCCCGCCGCCTGTCTGTGTGGGCGCCCCCCGTCGCCTGTCTGTGCGGGCGGCCCGCCGCCTCATTGTGCGGGCGGCCGGCCGCCTCTCTGTGCGGGCGGACGGCCGCCTGTCTCTGCGGTGGACGGCCGCCTCTCTGTGCGGGCGGCCCGCCGCCTCTCTGTGCGGCGGCCCGCCGCCTCTCTGTGCGGCGGCCCGCCGCCTGTCTGTGCGGGCGGCCCGCGCGCCTGTCTGTGAAGGCAACCGGCCGCCTCACTGTGCTGGAAGCTGGAATGCTGCCAGCACCATGCTGGAAGCCCGCCAGCTGCCTGCGTGTCCATGCTGGAGGCCCGCCGGCTGCCTGCGTGTCCATGCTGAATGGGTGTGGATGGGGAGTGGATATGGGCGTGACTGTGAAATGGTTGTGGTTAGGGGGCGTGGCCTAAAAATTTGCCGCGGCGCGCGTAGCATGTGCATCTTGAAAGTCTCTTGATGTACACACACAGGCTGCAGTATTATGGAATAAAACGTACCTGGATGAAGTGATATTGTGGAGTCTGATTCATGCCTGCCATGTTTCGGGCAGCATGGATCAGCTTTCAGGTTCCCTTCAAGCTACTTGAGATGCAATGTAATATGTCCTATTAGTGCTGCTAAAATATCCTGTAATACAAAGGAATAACCAAACACTAGAGCTGCGGGTAGGGCCTCATTCAGGCATCAGTGATTTGTTTGTTATGCAAACAGTGCGTGTTTCTTAAGTGTTTTTGGTCAGTGTCATAAGAGTTTGGTTTGTATGTCAGTTTTTACAATCAGTTTCTTCAGGTTTTTCTATATGAAAAAAAAACATAATGGCAGTTTCCCAAGATTCATCAGACAGTTAGACAACTATCAGACAGTCTTAAGGCCGCTTTACACGCTATGAATTATCTGACGATATGTCGTCGGGGTCACGGTTTTCGTGACGCACTTCTGTCATCGGTAGCGACATCGTTGCATGTGACACCTACGTGTGACTCCAAACAATCGCAAATAGGGTGAAAATCGTTGATCGTTGACACGTCGTTCAGTTTCAAAATATTGTTCGTCGTTTGGAACGCAGAAGACATATTGGTACGTTTGACACCCTGCCAACGACGAACAACATTCACACGACCGCCTTGGTCAAACAATATATCGCTGAACGATGTAGCGTCGTTTGTGAGATGGGTACGTGTGACCGCTACAAAACGACCTATGAGCGATCTCGGCAAATCGTAACAACGATCTGGGCGTGTCACATCGCTAACGAGATCGCTAGCGATATCGTTGTGTATAAAGCAGCCTTAAGAAAAATAGATAGCACATAAATGGTATTCATGTGCTGGCAGATTTCTTTTTTCACAGAACCAAGGGTCCAAGTCTTCACGATTTGGTGTAGACCACTTGGCACTTGCATCGTACACGGACATCTGAGCACCCCCGTAGACTGTAGTAAGTATAAATTCTATCTGTGAAAAACATGGAAAGAACTTGTACACAAAAAAACTGATGCCTCAATGAGTCTTGAATGTTACATAATCCAGTTGGATGAAGAGCACAGTAACAATCTAAATGTTTTTAATCAGAGTACTCTTTAAAGGGAACCTGTCAGATGCAATATGCACCCAGAACTATGAGCAGTTCTGGGTGCATATTGCTAATCCCTGCCTAACTGTCCCAGCAACTAGTAGCATACATAAAGACATCTGTAGAAAAAATATTTCTAAAAATCTTTTATCATATGCTAATGAGCCCAGGGACTACTCGCAAAGGCGTTACTTCCCTTGGCTACTCAGCCCCCTTAGCATGTAAGTACGCCCCTGTGAGGATACTAACATGCTAATGAATGCGCCGCATCAGAGATATCGTCGTGCTCACCTCTCGGCTGCCACCACTGTTTTTCAGCTCAGTGCACATGATCAGAAGTCCTGGAATGTACACGTCCCGGCTTCAAACTGGTGTAATGCGCATGACCGGAAGTCCAGGGATATTCTGATCTTGCGCACTGAGCTGAAAACCAGCGGTGGCTGCTGTGGCGCCCCTGACCTGGTCAGGCACCACTGAGTACTGCACCCATGCTGGGGACAGTACAACACAGGTAATCCAGAAGGCTGACCGGGGTGTGGAACACAGGCGCATAGTGATCAGGTCTCACACATGTACCCATGAGAGGACCCCTGGGGATCCCAGGAGGGGGAAAAGCCTTGACCTTCACTGGAATAGTGGAGGGGGCCAAAAGCCTCCATCTCCTCTCAAGGGGTGTGGTAAGAGAGTCTGGTTGCTAGGTGGCGTAGGCAAGAACAGGAGAGGAGGGGCAGTGAGTCAGTTAGAGCAGAACTCCATAGGGCTCAGTGAGGAGCAGACCTGTGGGGCTGTTGCTGTCTAACAGCGCCCGCGCAGTGGCTACTGACGGGGGAGAACGGTCAACTAGGAGTGCTACCCGAAATCCATCTTCAGCTAAAGAGAGGGCACGGAGTGGGAAGTAAGGAGACTGCTAGAGAGTACCAGGCCCAAACGGGCGGCAGATCCCGAAGCGGAGATAGATCCAGCTTTCTTTTGCTAAACCTGCCGGTGTGGGGCTCTCAAAGCCCACGCCACAACACCACAAAAGCCGCAGCCACGTAGCCACAGTTAGGGCCCATAGCTCACAGGAGGCAAGAAGCTGGAGTGATCTGGCCCAGGCAACAAGCACACGGCAAACGAAGGGGAGTGAGGCTTCAGCAACTTCCCTGGGTGACCCCCATAGGGACTCAAAGTCGGGGTCACCCCAAACCACCAAGGGCTAAGGAAGGCGAGTTAGTAGTCACCCTCACAAGTCAGCCTGAAGGACACCTGGTTCCCGCCTGGTTCATCCCAGCTACGCCCGGGTTACTCACCCTGCCACCTGAAGTGAGTAAAAACCCTGAAAGACATTCTGCCTGTGTGGAGTTATTCTGCGCCTTGTGGTACTACGCATCTATACAGGGCCCTGGGGCTTGCCTCACTCTCAGGAGGCTATTCCAACTAACTGCACTCACCATCAGCCCCAGGCGTCCCTCAACCTGCAGTGGCGGTCCCTACTGGCCGCAATACTGAGAGTGGCGTCACGACAAGAAGAAGATCTCCTACCTGTGACCAGATCCAGCTGAGTGGAGTCCCTGAAGGTAATGCACCGACACTACACCTGTGGGGTTTCACAGCTGCTGAGGTGAGAGCGACCATGCCTCTGACACTAGGCAATCATTAGTATGTTAGCACGCCCACAGGTGAATACTTACATGCTAAGGGGGCCGACTAGCCAAGGGAAATAATGCCCTTGCGACTAGTCGCTAGCCTCATTGGCATATGATAAAAGATCTTTAGAAATACTTTTTCTAAAGATCTCTTTATCTATGCTAGTAAATGCTGGGACGGTTAGACAGGGATTAGCAATATGCACCCAGAACTGTTTGTGGTTCTGGGTGCATATTGCACCTGACAGGTTCCCTTTAAGTGCATCCATTTATTAGGTCTATGTCAAAGAGTGGCTTGTATACATGTTGTATTGTTATTAAGGTTATTAAGATTTCTAAATACAATTTAATAGATTAAAAACTGTCACTTTACATCTATATTCTCTGCCGTTATATTCTTATACCACAAGATAGTAAAAGAGTAAATTATTACAATTGGAAATTTAAACACCAACATGTATATTTACTACAATACAGTGACATTTTCTTTTTTATGTTGCAGTATATTGTGGTGTAAAGTGCTGGATGACATGCGAATCATTAAAACAAAAACCCAAAAAACAGATAGGCTGTGTGCGCACGTTGCGTCCAGTACCCTGCAGATATGAACGCATCCTCTGGCAGAATTTGTCATTGTCAAATTTGGTTTTGACCACAAAAACGCTAAAAATGCGCATGCATTTTTCCTGCGTTTTTACTGCGTTTTGACCGCGTTTTACATGGTTTTTCATTGCTTAAAGTCAGATGCGTTTTCAATACAAATACACTACTAAATAAAGTTTTAACATTCGAACACTAGGAAAAAATGGAAAAAAATGATAACAAATATCATGTTTTAAAACATAAACAAAATAGCGAATTTTAGTAAAAAGATTAATGTGATCTAATATTTATGTATAAAATAACGTTAAATTACTGTTTTTCAATTATTATTTTCTAGTCGGACTATATGCGTGTGAAAAGTCACCATATTGTCAAAAAGCATGCGTTTTGCATCAAAAAAGCATGTAAAACGCTAGCATTTTGATTTAGGATGCGTTTTGAAAGTTCTCATTGACTTTCATGTTAGCAAAACGCATCCAAAATGGCAAAAACAATTGACATGCTGCTTCTTCACACGCAGACATTTTGACAACTTTTCGGCAACTGAAGCGCTGCGTTTTTAAAAGCATCGTGCGCACAAGAAATCACAATTTCCCATAGACTCTGCTTGGAAATCAAAACGCATGCATTTTTGCATTAAAACGCTGCAGTTGAAAACGCTGCGGAAACGCATGAAAAAACTCAACGTGCACACATGGCCTTATTGTTGTAGATATTTTATTTATCAGAATGGACTTAGCAAAAAATATTTACTTGCTTCAGAAACAATTCTATATAAATCAATGGATTTTTCAGAAAGAAATGTCTGCCAAAAATGCTGCCATGTGTGGACATAACCCTATAGTGTGTGTTTGGTGGCCATACAGCTTAGATAGCTTGGTTTAGTGAACAGCTAATTCTGCTGACTTCTGTTGAAACTTGAACGCTCTGTTTGGTCATTATGGAGTGTGGAGAAAGTTGCTGCCTGATAGCCCTGGCCTCAGTTTATCATAAAGGTGAACAACGTGAGTGAATTAAATTACGGGCAGCTTTATCATTGGTGCAGCCTGTGGAGATGCACAGAGGCCCAAGAGGTGAGGGGGCCCATGACCACCTCCAAAGCAGCAAGCATCTTCTCACATCGACAGAACGATTTGACTGTAATATACTGTTCTTACACAGGAGCCCTTTTCTCTCTTTATCCCCCACTAAATTCAAACCATGGAATCCTTATCTCTCCCAATATCATCTGTTGCGGTAGAGTTGGGCGGCTCCCATTGACATTAAATGATCAGCCCGTTGTGACACCATCGGTGCCCCTGCACTCTATTTGTCAGGAGTACCAACTCTCTCACCCTGGCACCTCTCCGTCCCGTATAGCTTCCATCTCGTCCTATGGTCCGACTGCTGCTATTGAGGTGCCCTCGCACTCTGTGTGTCAGAGGCGCCGATGGTCTCACCCTGGCACCTCTCTGTCCCCCATAGCCTCTGCCTCATCCTCTGGTCCCCGTGGCCCGACTGCTGCTTCTGCGGCACCTCCGTACTTAGTGTGTTTCCTCCTGTTTCCTTGGCTTCTGGCTCCTGAGAGCCCTTCTACACAGGCAAGGGTGCGGCCGCTCTGCTTTCTCTTTTCTTAAATAATATAATCGATCTGATAAGACTAATTAGATTCTAAAAGAGCTCAGCATCAAGAAATTTAAATTCTCAATCATTGTCTTGGAGTCTGTTAACAAACTATAGAGCCCCTTTTTTATATATAGTATAGTGCTGAAAGCTGCCCTGAAGCATGTGGACAAGGAATGCAACAGGGAATTCAGATTCTCCGCAGGGTTCTGGAGTCCATCCATTCATGACTGCTCCCAGAAACCCATCTAAACATCTACCTGTCATATATGATTGATGCTTTGGAAAATACCAGCGCAGGAAAAACATCCTAAGAAAAATATATTCAGAATTATTATTTTCTGGGAGATACAAGTATTTACTATAAAGCTGGAAACACATCTATGCGAGTAAAATCGGTCCGACTGGGCTGAAAAAAACTCGGCTGATTTTAGTTCACGTTAGGTCCGAGTGCAACGCAAGTACGATGCTTTTTCTGAGTAAATTAATGATTTTACTAGCGTGTGTAATGCGTGTGTAATGCGTGTGTAATGCGTATTTTTTACTATGTCATCTGCCATTCAGCTCTGCTACATGGCCGCTGACAGCAGACACAGACAGCCATGTAGCAGAGCTGAATGGCAGATGACAGCAGACACAGACAGAGCTGCACAATCAGAATGAACTCGGGTGAACTTCACCCGACTTCATTGTCATGCTGCGGCTCTGTCTGTGCCGCGTCCTGATTAGCGGTCACCTGTGAAGGGCTCACCGGTGACCGCTAATCCCCTGAGTGACTGAAGTTAGCAGCCCTCTCTCATACTCACCGATCCCCGATCCCCGGCGCGGCGCTGCACGGCGTTCACACTGCTGCGGCGGCTTTTACTATTTTGAAAAAGCCGGCCGCTCATTAAACAATCTCGTATTCCCTGCTTTCCCCGCCCACAGGCGCCTATGATTGGTTGCAGTGAGACACGCCCCCACGCTGATTGACAGCTGTCTCACTGCACCCAATCACAGCAGCCGGTGGGCGTGTCTATACTGTGCAGTGAAATAAATAATTAAATAATTAAAAAAAAACAGCGTGCGGTCCCCCCAATTTTAATACCAGCCAGATAAAGCCATACGGCTCCACACCGGGGATCGGGGAACGGTGAGTATGAGAGAGGAGGGTAAAATGACCGACAGACTGTGAGAGAGGGACAGGGATAGTGACGGACCAACAGAGAGAGAATAGAGACTGAGAGGGAGAGACTGACTGACAGAGAATAGTGATTGACAGACATTGTGAGACATCACTCGTTTCCAGTGTTTTAGGAAACATGCGAGACATGTATTTAGAAAATCGCATGTCACTAGGATGGTGTGAGTGCCGTCCCGTGACATCCGATTATTTACACGCTCCCATAGGGAAATTGGAGAGACTCGCAGTAGAAACTCGCAAAAAAGCAGCATGCTGCGATTTTTTTCTCAGTCCGATTTGGACTGAGAAAAAAATCGCAAATGCGAGCTGAATCATTGACTAACGTGTCCGATTCCAATGCGAGTTTTTCTCGCATTGCTCTACCGCGAGAAACTCGCAAGTGAGAAGCAGCCCTAACAGAGAGCAAACAGCTCCTTGTTAGGACGTGTTCACAATTGGTTCCAAATGAACAAATCCCATTAGAGGTTATGGAAGAGATAGCTGAACACAACACTATTCTTCCTCTCAAAACCACAGACATCCCAAAGGAAATAGTTTTTATGATGAATTCAAGAGTAAGATATATAGTTGCTCACACTGAGAGTGGCATTAAAGTGGTATGCCATTGATGATGGTAGTGATGATATATCATTGGGAATACACCCTTAGTTAACACATCCATCTATCCCAGCCACCTGCTGTGCGAGAAACTACTACATTGTCACATCCACTGGAATGGGACTGTGTTGCAATTCTCAGCACTGCGGGAGGCCAGGAGCACTACTCTATAAGGAATACACTATAGAACCCCAGTCCTTTCATTTGGTGATCAGAATGTTACAGCATATGTGGCGCCCCTGACCTGGTCAGGCACCACTGAGTACTGCACCCATGCTGGGGGCAGTACAATACAGGTAATCCAGAAGGCTGACCGAGGTGTGACTACACAGGCGCATAGTAATCAGGTCTCACACATGTACCTTTGGGAGGACTCCTGAGAGCTTCCAGGAGGGGGCGTGGCCTCCATGTCCACTCAAGGGGTGTGGTAGAGAGCCTGGTTGCTAGGTGGCATAGGCAGGCACGAGTGGGGAAAGGAAGTAAAGAGGAGGAGGAGTTAGGCAGTTAGTGAGAGGACAGCAGGGAGAGCAGACGTGCAGGTCCCACAAGTGAGCCGGTTTAGTGTGGAGCTCAGGGAGAGCAGATGGAGGGCCCTGGAGCTGCTGCAAGCTAACAGCGTCCGCGCAGTGACTACTGATGGGGGAGATCGGTCACCTAGTAGTGCCACCCGAAATCCACCCAAGGCTAAAGAGAGAGCAAACAGGTGGCAGAGTAAGGAGACTGCTGGGGAGGTACCAGGCATGCAAACGGGTGACAGGTCCCAGTGCAGAAATAGATTCACCTTTCTTCTGCCAAACCTGCCTGAGGGGGCACTTCAAACCCCCAAGACAACACAACAGAGTGGTGTCCGCAGCCACGTAGCAAAGTGAGGGCCCATAGTTCACAGGAGGCAAGCAGCCGGAGTGACCTGGTCCAGGCTACAAGCAAACGGGCCGAAACGAGGGGAGCAGCAACTTCCCTGGGTGACCCCCGTAGGGACTGCAAGTCGGGGTCATCACAAACAACAGAAGGGCTAAGGAAGGCGAGTCAGTAGCCACCCTCACAAGTCAGCCTGAAGGACGCCTGGTTCCAGCCTAGTTCATCCCAGCTACGCCCGGGTTACTCACCTTGCCACCATCAGTGAGTAAAACCCCTGAAAGACATACTGCTTGTGCGTGTGAGTCATTCTGCGACTTGTAGTTCCACACACCTACACAGCGCCCTGGGTCTTGCCTCACTCTCAGGAGGCTATTACAACTGACTGCACCCACCATCAGCCCCAGGCATCCCTTAACCTGCAGTGGCGGTCCCCATTGACCGTAATTCTGAGAGTGGCGTCACGACAATCCCAAGAAGGTTCCCTACCTGTGACCAGAACCGTCCCATCACGTGGGGTCCCTAAAGGTAATGCACCGCTTTACCGCACCTGTGGGGCTTCACACATACACTACTCGCAAAAAATTAGGGATATCTGGCTTTCCGGTAAAATTGCAGTATGATCCTAAAATGCACTCTAATCTTTTTAGGTGACTGTCTCTAAACTTATGACTGCACATGTCGAACTATTCAATGTTTCAATACTTTTTGCATAACTTGCTTTTCACTAACAGGGAGCTTAATGGCAAAATTCACAAGAGGTGTTTGATCCATGAATTGCCCAATACATTTTGAGGTTAAATTAGAATTGGGATTTAAACAGTCTTCCTCACCATGCTGTTGATATTTTGACATCATGAGACCAAGATGACACCTAACAATTGATCAACAGTAACCTAGTCATTGCGAGGCTTCATGCAGAATGTTCTCAGATGGTAGTGGCCACCAGGGCCACCATCATGGCATTACAACCATGACTGGTGTACTGGGCCCGATGAAGAGGGGGGCCCGGTCAGGGCCCGGGGTAATTACTTAGCTTTGTTAAGCCCCAGTGTCACTTCAGCCACTACAACATATCGCTAAGTTGCAGGCGAAGCCATTCATGGGCATCGCATGCAAATTAGTCATGTGCTGCTAATGCAGTGGACAACTAGAGGAGATCCAGGCACTGCAATACATATATTTCTGGGGTCCAACTGACTTACCAGGAAAAACAGATGAATGCCTATGTGCCCTGGAAACAGTAAGAGACCCTTTCTATGGAAAGCTACCCTGTAGCTCTCAGCTCTGCTGTGCAGTACACTCTGCCTTTCCCCCGGCTGAGGGGCATGGGGGAGAATATACCGACACTCACCACTCAGGATAAGATGGAGGCCGCAACCAGAGGAGCTGATTAGGTGCAGCAGGAAGATGGAGACTGCAAAGCTCCACATCCACAGCAGGAGAGGAAGCCCAGGGCAAACTCCATGGGTCATCAGCAAGAAACAGAGAGGTGGGTATATACTTGTTGAATCTGTCTGTTTATTTATACATACAGTGGAACCTTGGTTAAAGAGAACAATCCGTTCTGGGGGTGTGCTTGTTAACCAAGTTACTCATTCAGCATAGCAAGATTTCCCATAGGAAATCATTGCAATGCAGACAATTCGTTCCAGAACTTGTTAAATGTCCCATCCTGGTCCCCTATTGTGTCATTCCACACATGCACAAACACACACAAACACGTACAAACACAAACAAACTCACACAAACACACACAAACATACACAAACATACACAAACACACAAGCACGCACACACATGGACATATTATGCTCACCTTACCTTCCATTCCATCGCCGGTCTCCTGGGAATTGCTGTTCGCTAGTACGACTGTGTATCGGGTTACCATCACGAAGAGGGAGGAACTTCCGCACCCAGAGCGCTAACGTCAAAGGCAGAAGCCGCTTGCCTCTGATTGGTCAGCGCGCTGCCTTTGAGTAGCGGTGACAGAGGAAGTTCCTGCTTCGTCGCAATGCCTGCCGATACACATCCTGGAGTGGCGAACTACAGGACCCAGGAGGCTAGCGATGGAACGGAAGGTATACATATTATGCTCACCTTACCTTCCGTTCCATCGCCGGCCTCCTGGATCTTGTAGTTTGCCGCGAGGATTCCTCCCTCGTCGCGATGTACCGGTGAACTACAATAACCATGAGGCCGGTGATGGAACGGAAGGTAAGGTGAGCATAATACTTTATGTGTGTGCGTGCGTGTTTGTTTGTGTGTGTTTTGTGTGTGCTTGTGTGTGTTTGTGTAGACTGCAAGAGTGGGTTAGAGCGCTGTGGATGTACGGAACCGGAAGTGTGTGTGGTGAGTATTTTGCTCGTAAACCAAGTTACAAATTTACAGAAAGCTTTGCTTGTTAAGCAAAATTCTCGTTAACTGGATTACTCGTTCAGTGAGGTTCTACTGTACATACCTATGGTGCTTGTACTGTATATAATTTTGTATGTCTGTGCATATCTAGTATATTTGTGTATGTGAATGTATATATGATGTGCGTATATGCCTGTGTGTATACAGTGTACAGTCATATGAAAAAGTTTGGGCACCCCTATTAATGTTAACCTTTTTTCTTCATAACAATTTGGGTTTTTGCAACAGCTATTTCAGCTTCATATATCTAATAACTGATGGACTCAGTAATATTTCTGGATTGAAATGAGGTTTATTGTACTAACAGAAAATGTGCAATCCGCATTTAAACATAATTTGACCCGTGCAAAAGTATGGGCACCTCAACATAAAAGTGACATTAATATTTTGCAGATCCTCCTTTTGCAAAAATAATAGCCACTAGTCGCTTCCTGTAGCTTTTAATGAGTTCCTGGATCCTGGATGAAGGTATATTTGACCATTCCTGTTTACAAATCAATTCCACTTCAGTTAAGTTTGATGGTCGCCGAGCATGGACAGCACGCTTCACATCATCCCACAGATGTTCAATGATATTCAGGTCTGGGGACTATAATGGCCATTCCAGAACATTGTAATTGTTCCTCTGCATGAATGCCCGAGTAGATTTGGAGCGGTGTTTTGGATCATTGTCTTGCTGAAATATCCATCCCCTGCTTAACTTCAACTTCATCACTGATTCTTGCACATTATTGTAGAATCTGCTGATACTGAGTTGAATTCATGCGACCCTCAACTTTAACAAGATTCCCGATGCTGGCATTGCACAGCCCCAAAGCATGACGGAACCTCCACCAAATTTTACTGTGGGTAGCAAGTGCTTTTTTTGGAATGCCGTGTTTTTTTGCCTCCATGCATAACACCTTTATGTATGACCAAACAACTCAATCTTTGTTTCATGAGTCCACATGACCTTCTTCCAAAATGTAACTGGCTTGTCCAAATGTGCTTTTGCATACCTCAGGTGACTCTGTTTGTGGCGTGCTTGCAGAAACGGCTTCTTTCGCATCACTCTCCCATACAGCTTCTCCTTGTGCAAAGTGCGCTGTATTGTTGACCGATGCACATTGACACCATCTGCAGCAAGATGATGCTGCAGGTCTTTGTAGGTGGTCTGTGGATTGTCCTTGACTGTTCTCACCATTCTTCTTCTCTGCCTTTCTGATATTTTTCTTGGCCTGCCACTTCTGGGCGTAACAAGAACTGTACCTGTGTTCTTCCATTTCCTTACTATGTTCCTCACAGTGGAAACTGACAGTTTAAATCTCTGAGACAACTTTTTGTATCCTTCCCCTGAACAACTATGTTGAATAATCTTTGTTTTCAGATCATTTGTGAGTTGTTTTGAGGAGCCCATGATGCCACTCTTCATAGGAGATTCAAATAGGAGAACAACTTGCAAGTGGCCACCTTAAATACCTTTTCTCATGATTGGATACACCTGCCTATGAAGTTCAAAGCTCAATGAGGTTACAAAACCAATTTAGTGCTTTAGTAAGTCAGTAAAATGTAGTTAGGAGTGTTCAAATCAAGAAATTGATAAGGGTGCCCATACTTTTGAACCAGTCAAATTTTGGTTAAATGCAGATTGCACATTTTCTGTTAGTACAATAAACCTCATTTCAATCCAGAAATATTACTCAGTCCATCAGTTATTAGAGATATGAAACTGAAATAGCTGTTGCAAAAACCCAAATTGTTATAAAGAAAAAAGGTTAACATTAATAGGGGTGCCCAAACTTTTTCATATGACTGTATGTACAGTACAGACCAAAAGTTTGGACACACCTTCTTATTCAAAGAGTTTTCTTTATTTTCATGACTCTGAAAATTCTAGATTCACATTGAAGGCATCAAAACTATGAATTAACACATGTGGAATGAAATACTTAACAAAAAAGTGTGAAACAATTGAAATTATGTCTTATATTCTAGGTTCTTCAAAGTAGCCACCTTTTGCTTTGGCATTCTGTTGATGAGCTTCAAGAGGTAGTCACCGGAAATGGTCTTCCAACAGTCATGAAGGAGTTCCCAGAGATGCTTAGCACTTGTTGGCCCTTTTGCCTTCAGTCTGCGGTCCAGCTCACCCCAAACCATCTCGATTGGGTTAAGGTCTCGTGACTGTGGAGGCCAGGTCAACTGGCGTAGCACCCCATCACTCTCCTTCTTAGTCAAATAGCCCTTACACAGCCTGGAGGTGTGTTTGGGGTCATTATACAATAGGATATAAAGTTGCACACAAGTCACAGTGTATATGGGAATGATGAAAAGTAAAACTGCTATGGGAATACTAGACTGAAAAATACAATGAACTATATGAAAAAGTGAAAAAACATTAAAAATGAAATATGCATAACTGCTATGAATAATAGGAATATAAGAGATGTTTATGTGGTGCCCTGGACTAGCCAGGTCGTCACAGGTACTGCAACACACACCCCCACCCTGAGACAGGCACATCAGCCAGACACAAAATCCTTGTTGCCTCCCTCCAGGGGCTGATGTCCACACCAGGTGGGGTGGAGCCAGGCGGTTGGCCCCACCCACTGAGGAGTTCACAGTCCTGGAGGCGGGAAAGGAGTCAGTCAGTGAGAAGTTGGAGTTGAGTTAGGAAAGTGAAGGAGTGAGGAGTGAAGTAGTAGTGGAGGAGCAAACTGACCATGTCCGGGTGTGTGGCCCGGGCACTAAGAGCAAGGTTGGCAGACGGTGGTGGCCGTCTGCAGGAGAGGCGAATCAACGCGGAACCGTAGGACTGGGGTCGGGCGGTGGCCCGCTGGTACCGAACCGGGGAGCGAAGTGAAGCCAGCACACACAGGCAGGGCCTGCGGACCCCGACCAGGCTTGGAGTCGCCATTAGAGGTCAAATCCGTCAGTGACCGGAACCCCAGGGGTTTCCTAACAGCTAAGACCCGATTGGAGGCAACCGTCCGACCAGCAAAAGAAAATACAGCTACCGCCACAGCTAGAGTTCCAATGGCCAGAGCCTGCGGGCAAAAGGGCTCCTACGGCACATATACACGCTGGGGAGCTGGGGAGCGGGTTACCGGTGGGAATCCATCGGGACTGAACATACACAAAGGTGCAGGGAAAGGCAGCCACCACCAACCGTCCGGGAGAAGTCACAGCAGCCGGCTGCGGGACCCATCCATCCAGCCGTTTGGTTTACCAGAGACTTTGCGTACATTTGTGGCTGAGTGAGTACAACCGTGGCATCCGGCACCGCGCTGCGCAGTCCAGGTGACCCTGCACCTTGCCAACCCTGCCTCCCGTCACCTCACCGGTCCCCGGGACCACCAACCCCTACCCACGGAGGGGGAGAACAACATCCCAGCTGCTCCCTGCCATCGCTCCCGGGATCCCCATCACCAGCAGCGGTGGTGCCCAACCTCACCACAACCCGTGGGTGGCGTCACGGACCAAATCCCCAAACCAAACTACCCCCTTTCACTCACGGGCGAGGAGCGCAGCTCGAGTCCCCGGATCCGGCCCACCGCTCGAGCCACCGAGCAGCCATCGCAGCAGCACCGGACCCGAGCGTTAGCGAGCGCAGCGGCGTCCTCCTCCACCCACGAAAACTTGGCGTCACGAACAGGATCTTACCGTTCTGCCGGCTGGTAGAAGTGCGCCTTGTGCCCCGCCGGCGGTGTCTTGACGAAAAATTTCAGAGTCCGCCATCTTGGGCGCGAAGATTTTCCCGCTCGAGCGTCTTCTTGAGCAGTGGAGGCGCGAAAGCTGAAGCCCCGCCCCTGAAGAGGAGGTGCCGAGAAAAGACCAAGGAGGGACGGATGGCGTCCGGCCGCATGTAAACCGAGGCCATAAAAGCAGGGACGCCAGAACTCTGCCACCATTTGGTTCCTGGAAGATACCACTGCCAGCATGCACCGTCCGTCCGGTAGCCCCGCAGTCCTCGAGCCCGCGCCCGGCACCGCAGCGTGGGTAGAGATCCGGACCGCCCATCTGAGCAGCCGTCTGCAGGTGCAAGTACAGCTCCTCCTGGAGGAGTGGGAGGCCGACATGGCGGATGTGGTGGCGGCCATACGGAGACGCGAGGTGGAGGAAGATTTGGAGGAGCGGGTAAGCGACACACGCCCCTGTGTCCCTACAGGATTGGTCGCTGCGGCTGAGGGGCCCGGTCTGCGCCCGCTCACCCTGCTGCCTCCCCCGCTACCCGTGTTGGCTGCTGCCTCCCCGCCACTAAGCCCGCTACCCCTACAACCGGTAGTGGAACCCTGCCTGTCCGCCCGAGCGGACCAGCCTGCAGACGAGGTCCGCTGACGACCCGCACCGCTTCCGTGGAAGCTCCCGAGGGCAGCGTCAGTCTGCGAAGACACACCGATGGCATCGGAAGTGACCGCACCCAGTACCATTCTGGCTCCGATGATCCATCCCGTTCAGGAGGAGGTGGAGGCTCAGCAGGTGAGGACCCCTGTACCCCTACCCCACGTCTCGGCTGAGGCTGCGCCGGGTCGCTGCTGTGAGGCAGCACCCCAGGCCATGACACCGCAAGACCTTTCACAGTGGACGCTAGTAGTGGCAGTGTGGAGGAAGTCCTGCGGGGCCCGACCCGCGCGCAGGGGCAGGCAAATGCCCCTTACTGGGACAGGGAGCCGAGCCAGCTGGGCCAGGAAATCGCGGAGAGGGGGAAGCGGAAGGCTGAGCTGATAGCCTGCATGATCCAAGAGAAGGAAAACCTCCGCAGAGCCACCTTCCGGGTACGGGGCCCGATATACGAAGGTCAGGTGCAAAGATTCGACCCCCGCCAGGGGTATGGATTTATTTTTGAGCCGGGCCTGGAAGCCGAGGTGTTTGTGGCCCGTCGGGATGTCAACACCCACCTACCGGAGGGCCACCCGGGCCGTAATTTGCTCTCAGGCGATCTGGTGACATACACGCGGCACTGTGGAGAGAGGGGCTGGTTTGCCCTTGATGCCAAGCTGAGAGGAGGCCAGGAGGCCCAAGAACCGGCTCAGTCCCCTCCTCCGGCCTGCGGTGTGGACTTGAAATAAGGCAGCGGTCCCTCCGTTGCACCGTTGTCCCCGTTGGGACCACCGGTACCGTTACCCTGTTAAGTAAATGAACGAATCAACCGAGTAAATAACCTGATTGACACCGTGATTGACCTGGCTGTTGCCGGCAAGTTGTCCCCGTAGGGACCCTTTGCTACCATTGGCATGAGGAACGCTTCATGGACATGCCTGAGAACTTGCAGGGCACCCACGAACTGGTGGGATTGTAAATAAGTTGGGGGCATGTTTTCCATTGCCGCCTCCGGAGAGGCAGATTTGGAGGATGGGCCTGGAGGAAAGTGTTGGCCCAGGCCCGCCACTACCGAAACCGGTGGCGATCCTCCAGGGGTCAGGGGTCCCCCATGGACGTGGGGTCCCCTGAAGTGACAGCCGGGTGCGAGGCACCGTACCCGTTCCCGCTCGGCCAGCCTGGATCTGGACTGGGGTCAAGGGGTGCTGCCCACTTCTTAGGGGCAGCATCAGGGCTAGGTTGCTTGGGTGGGAGAGCAGAAACCGTCCGTCCGTTATTATTAAAAATGTATATATATATGTGGTTTGTAACGTTTAAGTGACTTGCCTCCCATAAGGGAAGATTTAAAATGCATAACCTGTTGATGTTTTTATATTTTTGCAGTTAAAAAGAAAAATAAAACCGGTGATGGACGGGCAGCCCGTGGACGGTCTGCATTTAACCAAGGGGGAATGTGGCGCCCTGGACTAGCCAGGTCGTCGCAGGTACTGCAACACACACCCCCACCCTTAGACAGGCACATCAGCCAGACACAAAATCCTTGTTGCCTCCCTGATGTCCACAGCAGGTGGGGTGGAGCCAGGCGGTTGGCCCACCCACTGAGGAGTTCACAGTCCTGGAGGCGGGAAAGGAGTCAGTCAGTGAGAAGTTGGAGTTGAGTTAGGAAAGTGAAGGAGTGAGGAGTGTAGTAGTGGAGAAGCAAACTGACCGTGTCCGGGTGTGTGGCCCGGGCACTAAGAGCAAGGTTGGCAGACGGTGGTGGCCGTCTGCAGGAGAGGCGAATCAACGCGGAACCGTAGGGCCGGGGTTGGGCGGTGGCCCGCCGGTACCGAACCGGGGAGCGAAGTGAAGCCAGCACACACAGGCAGGGCCTGCGGACCCCGACCAGGCTTGGAGTCGCCATTAGAGGTCAAATCCGTCAGTGACCGGAACCCCAGGGGTTTCCTAACAGCTAAGACCCGATTGAAGGCAACCGTCCGACCAGCAAAAGGAAATACAGCTACCGCCACAGCTAGAGTTCCAAGGGCCAGAGCCTGCGGGCAAAAGGGCTCCTACGGCACATATACACGCTGGGGAGCGGGTTACCGGTGGGAATCCATCGGGACTGAACATACACAAAGGTGCAGGGAAAGGCAGCCACCACCAACCGTCCGGGAAAAGTCACAGAAGGCGGCTGCAGGACCCGTCCATCCAGCCGTTTGGTTTACCAGAGACTTTGCGTACATTTGTGGAGTACATTTGTTGAGTGAGTACAACCGTGCCATCCGGCACCGCGCTGCGCAGTCCAGGCGACCCTGCACCTTGCCAACCCTGCCTTCCCGCCACCTCACCGGGCCCCGGGACCACCAACCCCTACCCACGGAGGGGGAGAACAACATCCCAGCTGCTCCCTGCCATCGCTCCCGGGATCCCCGTCACCAGCAGCGGTGGTGTCCAACCTCACCATAACCCGTGGGTGGCGTCACGGACCAAATCCCCAAACCAAACTACCCCCTTTCACTCACGGGCGAGGAGCGCCGCTCGAGTCCCCGGATCCGGCCCACCGCTCGAGCCACCGAGCAGCTATCGCAGCAGCGCCGGACCCGAGCGTTAGCAAGCACAGCGCAGTGGCGTCCTCCTCCGCCCGCGAAATTTAGCCATTGTATTAATCAATGCAAAAGAGCCATGAACCAACGCCAAGGTAATCTCTATTTTTGGGGTCCCTAGCCTATGTAACCTCACCTGCAGTTAAAAAACTTGCTCTGTATGGGAAGCAAAGGACCAAGCTATATATGTGAAGTGAAACAAATGGCTGTGGGTGGGGCAGGGTTCTCAGACAAAAGGTGCATACTAACTAAAGAATGTATGTCTGGAACACCAATGGTGTGAACATGGTGCAAGACTCAAAAAATCTAACTATACAACAGTATAAAGAGTTGCATTTTTTTTTTCAGTCTATTTTCAGTGTATTTTTCAGTCTAGTATTCCCATAGCAGTTTTGCTTTTCATCATTCCCATATACAGTCATGGCCAAACGTTTTGAGAATGCTACAAATATTAATTTTTACAAAGTCTACTGCTTAAGTTTTTCTAATGGCAATTTGCATATACTCCAGAATGTCATAAAGAGTGATCAGCTTAACAGCAATTACTTGCAAAGTCAATATTGGCTAAGAAAATGAACTTTAACCCCCAAAACACATTTCAACATCATTGCATTCCAGCCTTAAAAGGAGCAGTTAACAGTGTTTTAGTGATTGTTCCATTACCACAGGTGTGGGTGTTGATGAGGACAGGGCTGGCGATCAATCAGTCATGATTAAGTAAGAATGACACCACTGGACACTTTAAAAGGAGGCTGGTGCTTGGTATCATTGTTTCTCTTCAGTTACCCATGGTTATCTCTAAAGAAACACGTGCAGCCATCATTGCTCTGCACAAAAATGGCCTAACAGGGAAGAGTATTGCAGCTACAAAGATTGCACCTCAGTCAACAATCTATCACATCATCAAGAACTTCAAGGAGAGAGCTTCCATTATTGCCAAAAAGGCTCCTGGGCGCCCAAGAAGGACCAGCAAACGCCAGGACCGTATCTTAAAACTGTTTCAGCTGCGGGATCGGACTACCAGCAGTGCCGAGCTAGCTCAGCAATGGCAGCAGGCTGGTGTGAGTGCTTCTGCACGCACTGTAAGGCGGAGACTCTTTGAGCAAGGCCTGTTTTCAAGGAGGGCAGCAAAAAAGCCACTTCTCTCCAGAAAAAACATCAGGGACCGACTGATATTCTGCAAAAGGTACAGGGAGTGGACTGCTGAGGACTGGGGTAAAGTCATTTTCTCAGATGAATCCCCTTTTCGATTGTTTGGGACATCTGGAAAACAGCTTATTAGGAGAAGAGGTGAGCGCTACCACCAGTCTTGTCTCATGCCAACTGTTAAGCATCCTGAAACGATTCATGTGTGGGGTTGCTTCTCAGCCAAGGGAATCAGCTCACTCACAGTCTTGCCTAAAAACACAGCCATGAATAAAGAATGGTACCTGAATGTCCTCCAAGAGCAACTTCTCCCAACCGTCCAAGAGCAGTTTGGCGCCCAACAATGCCTTTTCCAGCATGATGGAGCACCTTGCCATAAAGCAAAGGTGATCACTAAATGGTTCATGGAACAAAACATTGAGATTTTGGGTCCATGGCCTGGAAACTCCCCAGATCTTAATCCCATTGAGAACTTGTGGGCAATCATCAAGAGACGGGTGGATAAACAAAAACGAACAAATTCTGGCAAAATGCAAGCATTGCTTATGCAAGTATGGACAGCTATCAGCCAGGATTTGGTCCAGAAGTTGATTGAGAGCATGCCAGGGAGAATTGCTGAGGTCCTGAGGAAGAAGGGTCAACACTGCAAATATTGACTTGCTGCATTAACTCATTCTAACTGTCAATATAACCTTTTGGTACTCATAATATGATTGCAATTATATTTCTGTATGTGATGTAAACATCAGACAAACACAATTAAAAACCAGAGGGCAACAGATCATGTGAAAATATAATTTTGGTGTCATTCTCAAAACTTTTGGCCATGACTGTACATTGTGACTTGTGTGCAACTCTTTATCCTATTGTATAGTTATGTTTTTTAAGTCTTGCACCATGTTCACACCATTGGTGTTCCAGACATACATTCTTTAGTTTGTTTGGGGTCATTGTCTTGTTGAAAAATAAATGATGGTCCAACTAAACGCAAACCGGATAGAATAGCATGCCCCTGTAAGATGCTGTGGTAGCCATGCTGGTTTGGTATGCCTTTAATTTTTAATAAATCCCCAACAGTGTCACCAGCAAAGCACCCCCACACCATCACACCTCCTCCTCCATGCTTCACGATGGGAACCGGGCATGTAGAGTCCATCTGTTCACCTTTTCTGCATCGCACAAAGACATGGTGGTTGGATCCAAAGATCTCAAATTTGTACTCATCAGATCAAAGCACAGATTTCCACTGGTCTAATGTCCATTCCTTGAGTTCTTTAGCCCAAACAAGTCTCTTCTGCTTGTTGCCTGTCCTTAGCAGTGGTTTCCTAGCAGCTATTTTACCATGAAGGCCTGCTCCACAAAGTCTCCTCTTAACAGTTGTTCTAGAGATGTGTCTGCTGCTAGAACTCTGTGTGGCATTGACCTGGTCTCTAATCTGAGCTGCTATTAACCTGCGATTACTGAGGCTGGTGACTCGGATAAACTTATCCTCTGCAGCAGAGGTGACTTTTGGTATTCCTTTCCTGGGGCAGTCCTCATGTGAGCCAGTTTGTTTGTAGCGTTTGATGGTTTTTGCCACTGCACTTGGGAACACTTTCAAAGTTTTCCCAATTTTTCGGACTGACTGACCTTCATTTTTTAAAGTAATGATGGGCACTCGTTTTTCTTTACTTAGCTGCTTTTTTGTTGCCATAAAACAAATTCTAACAGTCTATTCAGTAGGACTATCAGCTGTGTATCCACCAGACTTCTGCACAACACAACTGATGGTCCCAACCCCATTTATAAGGCAAGAAATCCCGCTTATGAAACCTGACAGGGCACACCTGTGAAGTTAAAAACATTTCTGGTGACTACCTGTTACGTCACTGCCAGACGTCTGCTCCTGCGACGTCTGCTCCGATCGCTAGGCGACGCCGTGTTCCTGCCGTGGATGGTGCTGGTGATGGGAGAAGAGTCGATGCCAGTGGTGGGCGCAGGCTCCGATCATCCACTGGGCTGGGTTAGCTTGGGATCTGCAGTACCGCTGGCTGACTGTGGGTGGCATGTGTCTTCCAGCTGAAGTTGCCAGCGTTCAGCTACAGCCAATGGGAAGACACCACACCCTTCTTATTCCCTCTCCTGTCACATGACCACTGCCAGAGATAGTTCTGATTTTCCTGGCTCCTGTTACATCCTAGTGTGTTTGGTGATTCCTGTGTGTTGACTTCTGCGTGTTTTCTGACTACCCTCCTGCCTACTGTTTTTATACCTTGCTGCCCCATCCGGATTTGACCTGTGCTACGTTTGCTGACTACGTCATTGCCTGCCGATTCTGTCCCTGTTCCGCAATTCCTGGTTTGACCCTGCCTGACTACTACTCTCATCGAACTGCAGCCTTCCACAGGTAGTGATCTCCAGTTCCCTGTGTAATTCCAAATCCCTGTAGAGGGGTTAAAGGGTTTCAGGGTTCTGGGGGTCCTGCTTGGTAAGTGGCTTCTCTCTAGCCTCCCCTTTACAACCCATCTGAGTCTGTGGATCCAGGCAGGCCTTACACTACCTCTTGAAGTTCATCAAGAGAATGCCAAGAGTGTGCAAAGCAGTAATCAAAGCAAAAGGTGGCTACTTTGAAGAACCTAGAATATAAGACATATTTTCAGTTGTTTCACACTTTTTTGTTAAGTATTTCATTCCACATGTGTCAATTCATAGTTTTGATGCCTGTATCTCTGTGCATAAATAGTAAATGTGCCTATGTGTATATACTGTATAGAATATGTGCCTGTGTATGTTCCTGTATATATGTGCATGCGTCTTTGTATGTATAGTATATGTTTATATGTGAGTGTCTGTGTTTTTGAGCTTTAAATTTTTTCCTCCCTTTCTTACAAGATACATAACTTTTTTATTTTTCATTTAAAAAGTTTTTCATTTGAAGGCTTGTTTTTTTTGGAGGGATAAGGTGAAGTTTGCATGTCCTGTAATCATCCGTTAGAACGGATCCTACAGAAATCCATTTGTAAAATGATTTCTGCCCGATTCATTTTTTTTAACATTGGAGTATATGGAGAATGGATCCGTTAACAGATTGCTATTTATCTTTCATTTAAAATGGATCCTGTAAGAAAAAAACGGATCTGTTACAAATTCAAGAATAACGGATGACTAAATAGCAATCTGTTAACGAACCTGTCCTCCATAGACTCCCATGTTAAAAAAATGAATCCAGCAGACATCAGTTATTTAACAACGGACAAAATAGTTGTGTTTGCAGAACTTTTTTCCTAACGAATCTCTGCAGGATTCGTTCTAACGGATGATTACAGGGCATATGAACTCAGCCTTAGTTGTAAATTTGAATAACACTGTCCATTTTACCAAATGTGTTTACTGGAAAGTGGAAAATAAATTAAAAGTGGTGAAAAGCAAAAATAATTCTGCCATTTGGAGGGGGGGTAGTTATTACAGCATTCATTAAGTAGTAAAAATGACCTAGCAACATGATTATGCATGTGTGTATGATTACGACAGTTTCAAAAATATAGAGTTTATTATTTAGAAATTTTGCTAGATTTAATAAAAAAGGTGACCTTTGTAAGAGCAAAGTGTTACATCTGTCAGAGGCTGTAGGCTCAAAAAGGCTACATCGGTTAGACTTAACGCTAGCCACCCCTTATGTCAGATTTCAGAAGAACCTCATCCGTTGCACTTTAAACCCTTAGAGCAGTGATGGTGAACCTATGGCACGCAGAGCCTTCTCTGTTGGCACGAGCGCTGTCTCCTCATCCAGTCTCTTTGAAATGCTGGCGTGATCACGCTAGCAGTTGAAAGTTTTGTTGGAGCGGAGGAGACATTTCCTCTCCTGGGGTGCAGGCCTGTTGCCTAGGAGACATCGGGAGTATCAGTAAGCGGAGCCAGCGTAATGACGTCTTGTGGCCGTACAAAAACTGAGGGCCCAGCAGCAGTGGAGTGGGTGTTGAAGGTGTGTTTTGTTTTTTATTTTTTTTTTATTTATTTATTTATTTTTTTAAACTGTGTGCCTCTGTATCATGATGGGGAACATACCAGGATGGGGGTACATGCTAGGATGGAGGAAACATGCCAGGATGGGGAGAAAATGCCAGGATGGGGGAACAGGCCAGGATGGGGAACATGTCAGGATTGGGAAACATGCCAGGATGGGGAGAACATACTAGGATGGGGGAACATGCCAGGATGGGGAAGATATCAGGATGGGGAAGCTACCAGGATGGAGGAACATGCCAGGATGGTGGGAACATGCCAGGATGGTGGGAACATGCCAGGATGGGGGAACATGCCAGGATGAGAAAACTGCAAGGATGGGGAATATTTACCAGGATGAGGTTCATTTACCAGGATGAGGAACATGACAGGATGGGGGAACATGCCATGATGAGGTGCATGCCAGGATGGGGGAACATGCTAGGATGGGGTACATTTACCAGGATGAGGTACATACCAGGATGGGGTACATTTACCAGGATGGGGGAATATTTACCAGGATGGGGCCATGATGGGGACAAATATACCAGAATGTAGGAAATATATATCAGGATGGGGGACATGTTTACCAGGAAGTGGCCCAGGAAAGGGGACATAACTACATAGTGAAGGGGGAGGGGAGCAACTCGTATGTCTTTATGGGATTTTGAGATGTTCAGACTTTGAAAAGTAGATGTGGATTTCAGGGTGAAAACTGATTGCATTCCATGCTAAAATCTGTCTGTCTGTCTAATATTCTGCATTTTTTTCCATAACGATCAATCCAACTGCTGTTTATTGAATGAGCAGTGAGATTGGCTGAGCTTCAATGTGTAGTAAGCATGTATGAGCGTGATGTCCTCCTGCTGAAGAGAAGAGAAGACTGCAAACGTAAGTTTAAAAGCAATTAATTATTTACATAATAGAATTGGTTAAATTGCCATGTTGGCACTTCAGGAAAAAAATTGGGTTTAGGCTACAGTTTGGGCACTTTGCCTGTGAAAGGTGCGCAATGACTGCCTTAAAGGGATCTGGTCTGATAACAGGTCTACTGGATTGCTTCCTTACTAGGGCTGCTGGCCAGAGGAGCATACCAGAGGTGAGATAAGTACACTGAACAAAAATATAAACACAACACTTGTTTTTGCTTTAATTTTCATAAGCTGAACTCAAAGATCTAAGACTTTTCTATGTGCACAAAAGGCCTTTTTCTCTCAAAAATTGTTCACAAATTTGTCTCAACCTATGTTAGGCTATGTGCCCACGTTACGTCGAGGTAGTTGCAGTTCTGAACGCACCCTTTGGCAGAAATGGTATTTGCCAAAGTTGCTTTTGACCACAAAAACGCTATAAATACCGCGTTTTACCGCGATTTACATGGTTTTTCATTGCTTAAAGTCAGATGCGTTTTGATAACAAATACACTGCTAAATAAAGTTTTAACATTCAAACACTATGTAAAAATGGAAAAAAATTAACAAATATCAAGATTATAATCATAAACAAAATAGCTGATTTTGTTAAAATGATAAATGTTTGTTAATATTTATGTATAAAATAATGTTAAATTAATGTTTTTCTTAATTTTAAGTGTCGGACTATGTGTGTGTGTAAAGGGACATATCATGCCTTTAATATAATGTCAAAAACGCAGGCAATTAATTTGTCAAAAACGCTTGTTTTCTGCATCCAAAAAGCATGTAAAATGCTAGGATTTTGATGTTGCTTGCGTTTGGCATCTTCTCATTGACTCTAATGTTATCGCAGTATGTAAACGCATCTCAAATGGCAAAAACAATTGACATATTGCTTCTTTAAACGCTGAGTTTTTGCCCAAAAATGTGCAAATTAAAAGCAGCGTTTTGAACAGCAAAGTGCGCACAAGAAATCCCCATTTCCCATAGACTTTGCTTGGAAATCAAAACGCATGCATCTTGGCATTAAAACGCTGCAGTTGAAAACGCTGTGGAAAAGCATGTAAAAAAGCAACGTGGGCACATAGCCTCAATGAGCACGTCTCTTTTGCCATGATAATAAATCCACCTCACAGGTGTGGCATATCAAGATGCTGAGTACACAACATGATTATTGCATAGTGGTAGCTTAGGCTGGCCACAATAAAAGCCCACTCTAAAATGTGTAGTTTTACAGTATTGGAAGAGGGGGGTTCAGGGTGGGTCAGAAAACCAGTCAGTATATGATTAGAGATCCCTTGAACTTCGGGTTTGGCGCGTCTAGATAAACTTTTGTTCTCAACCTGGACTTGATCTGAACCCCATTGGAAGTCACTGATTGAGCAGTTCTGCTCTCCGACCACATTCAGCCAGACATAAACATAAGACATATTTTTCCATCTCCTATATAAGAAAGTCCTTAGTTACCCCTCTCCACCCATAGCAGTTTTTAATTGCAATGAGATGACACACAGTTAGGGTCACAGAGCTAGGGACCCCAATATAGAGATATGCCTTGACGAGGCCTTGGGGCTCAGTTACATTGATCAATGCGATTGCTAAATATCTCCTTTTTCCTAATATTCATGGCAGGTATGCAATTCATTATTCACATGTTCAAATTAGCAAGTAGCATTTTTCATTGTATATTCCAATATTTGTCCATATGCTTGAGGCATTATACCATTATCTAAGTTTGATGTGCAGCCTTATCCGTATATAGTATGTAATTTTTGGCTTCCACTCATAATATATATATTAGTGCTCACTTCAGTTATCCTATTCAGTTATATGTAGTTTTTTTCTGAATGTGAACACAGCTCCGCCCCTTTCGGCCATGTTTTTTCCATCTCCTATATAAGAAAGTCCTTAATTACCCCTGTCCACCCATAGCAGTTTTTAATTGCAATGAGATGACACACAGTTAGGGTCACAGAGCTAGGGACCCCAATATAGAGATATGCCTTGACGAGGCCTTGGGGCTCAGTTACATTGATCAATGCGATTGCTAAATATCTCCTTTTTCCTAATATTCATGGCAGGTATGCAATTCATTATTCACATGTTCAAATTAGCAAGTAGCATTTTTCATTGTATATTCCAATATTTGTCCATATGCTTGAGGCATTATACCATTATCTAAGTTTGATGTGCATCCTTATCTGTATATAGACATAAACAAAGCACTTCCAGGGGAGGGCGGGTTTTTTTCATTGTTGTGTTTTTTTTATACACACTACATCCGATAATGCAGATTTTACCTCTAGTACGAGCAATTCAAACAATACAGGCAGCTCGCACTGGGCCGAGCACTGATTGTACCCGAGAATGGCAACACTTGATCTAGAGGTTTGCATATGTAAAGCAGCCGAACTCGAACACTTATTTTTTGTAAAGTTGATGTTCAGTATGAAGCTAAGGCCCCATTACACGCAACGACGTATCTAACGATATATCACAGGGGCACGGATTCCGTGACGCACATCCGGCGTCGTTAGCGACGTCATTGTGTGTAACAGCTCCGAGCAATTGTTAGCAATCAAAAATATTCACCTTATCGTTGATCGTTGACATGTCGTTCATTTTCATAAAATCGTTGCTGTTGCACGACGCTGGTTGTTCGTCGTTCCTGCGGCAGCACACATCGCTATGTGTAACACCGCAGGAACGGGGAACAACCTCGTACCTGTGGCCACCCACAATGAGGAAGGAAGGAGGTGGGCGGGATGTTACGCCCGCTCATCTCCTCCCCTCCGCTTCTATTGGGCGGCCGCTTAGTGATGCCGCTGTGACACCGCACGAACCGCCACCTTAGAAAGGAGGCGGTTCGCCGCCCACAGCGACGTCACTAGGCAGGTAAGTCCTGTGTGATGGGTCCTAACGATGTTGTGCGCCACGGGCAGCGATTTGCCCGTGACGCACAACCGACGGGGGTGGGTGCTTTCACCAGCGACATCGCTAGCGATGTCTCTGCATGTAAAGCCCCCTTAAGCCCTGGAAGATGCAATTTACCCCAAGTGTAGGGACTGAAAATAGCTGGGTAAAAACTAAAACTTAACTTTTAATACCCAAGTTAAAAAAGGACAAACACAAATATAGACTGTAAAGTTGCACAAGCGCAACATTACACAAACACACATAAATGACACATAGCGGCCCCCTGGGTATAACCAGGAGAAGATTAGACGAAAAAGTTCCTGGTGAATTTCTCTGTCTCCAACCTGGAACCCTAATAACCAGGGGGCAGCATAAAACTGCAGTCATTCACATCACCATCTATAGTACAGTAGTTTGCAGGGATAGCAAGGAAATGAAAAACTTCACCACCAAGTACTCACAGCCATACTATCCAAAATGCAAATGGACAATATTCGACCACAGATAGTGTTAAAACTGATAATTCTTATGCTAACATGAATAGATTCAAATGTGCGTAGAAAAAAATGTGTAAATTATAAAAATTAAAGGTTCCATACAATTATCGTGGCAAGAAAGCGAGATAACTAGAACAACCACAGAAAAAACAATTGAGGGCGGTATTAAGTGACAACATACACAATCCCACATGGAGTGGTATTACATTGTCACGTCACGTGAGCCCAACATTCAATCAGTACTGGCTTCCGACTGCCCACCTTTGGACCAAACTTGTTAATCAACAGGAAGGGAGTGCTGCAGCTGCTGATTGGAACAAGACACCACTGGAACTGCGCTGGTACGGGAGGTGAGTATTGACTTTTTTATTTTACCTTGGGGTTATGCGCATAGTAGTGGACAACCCCTGTAAGGCACACCTGTGCAATTAACATGCTGTGTAATGAGCATCTTGATCTAACAATCCTGTGAGTTGGATGGATTATCCAGGCAAAGGGGAAGTGCTCACTTACACTGATTTATTTACATTTGTGAACAATATTTAAGAGAAAAAAGCCTGTACATAGAAAAAGTATTTGATCTTTGAGTTTAAGGGGCACTTTGCACACTACGACATCGCAGGTGCGATGTCGGTGGGGTCAAATCGAAAGTGACGCACATCCGGCGTCGCTGTCGACATCGTAGTGTGTAAATCCTTTATGATACAATTAACGAGCGCAAAAGCGTCGTAATCGTATCATCGGTGTAGCGTCGGTCATTTCCATGAATTGGGAAAGACCGATGTTACGATGTTGTTCCTCATTCCTGCGGCAGCACACATCGCTGTGTGTGAAGCCGCAGGAGCGAGGAACATCACCTACCTGCGTCCCGGCCGGCTATGCGGAAGGAAGGAGGTGGGCGGGATGTTTACGTCCCGCTCATCTCCGCCCCTCCGCTTCTATTGGCCGCCTGCCGTGTGACGTCGCTATGACGCCGCACGACCCGTCCCCTTAATAAGGAGGCGGTTCGCCGGCCAGAGCGACGTCGCAGGGCAGGTGAGTGCATGTGAAGCTGCCGTAGCGATAATGTTCGCTACGACAGCTATCACCATGATATCGCAGCTGCGACGGGAGCGGGGACTATCGCGCACGGCATCGCAGCATCGGCTTGCGATGTCGTAGTGTGCAAAGGGCCCCTGACTCAAGAAAAATGGGAGCAAAAACAAAAGTATTGCATTATATTTTTGTTTCATGTAGATATCTAGGTCAGAGCTAAGATGACAGTGAAGATATAGAATCAAAAAAGACAAAAAGGATGGAAAGGAAATGGGCCGCAGTCAGACAACAGGATTTCAAGCATGCTAGGCAGGAGTTTAATGCACAAGATGGAACCAGAGAAAATAAATATTTAACTGGCAGTGGGAGACAGAGGTTCAGAAGTCACTAGAGTTAATAAAATTGGTCACACAGCCTGAATTATTGGTGCTGTTGGAATCACAGAAAGAAAGCACCCGTAATTGCCAATACCTAATTACAGTACTAACGCACTGCAGGATGCAGACAAGCCCCCATGATAAAAGAGGGAATCAAAATACTGTTAAAACAACTAATCACACACCTATGATTTATGGGTGGGGTGGTTGCTTAGTATAATAAATGCACATGGATAAGGCTTGTATAAGGTGCCAATCACACAAATATGTATAGTGCACTATGCAGGCTTGCAGCCTATTGATCATGCCTATACTACACTGACGAGCAAAAGGGTAACAATGTTTTGAACTTGTGACTTTCAGGCTCCATATCTCATCATCCACTACAGCTTCAAACATGAGAATACCATAATTTTGCAGCTATTAGCATATGATTATTTATGCAGATTCTTCTCATGTCACTGCATTGTTGCAGTTTTGGTCCTAAAATAAAAAAGTTTATTTTTATTAGTATTTTGTAAAGCCACCTTTGTCTTTCAGCACTGGTTAAATCCTTGCTCTCGATCAGATTCAGGCATGTATCATCCCAAATCTGATCTCAGGTCTCTTCTACACATTCCCACTGTTGCTGCATACTGGTCAACTCACTTTGGTATCTATAAATAATTTTTCGCAATTCTACCTTCGAGTGTTCGATTGGGCTGGGGTCTGAGGACTGTGGTTGGCAATCCAGCACCTCTATTTCATTGTCATTGAACCATTTCTTTGCCAATCTCGATGTATGCTTCACAGGGCTGCCACTAGGAATTTCAGGGCCCCATACTGGCAAACGTTCGGGGCCCCCTTGAGGCTCCACCCCAGCTCCGCCTCCACCCCGCGAATCTTCCACAGTCCCACCGCCACTCTTGCAAAAACTTCACTTCCGCACTACAACCTCACCAATCACACATTAACCCTTTACATTGAACAGCGTATGACACACGCAGCCATCAGATTTTGTTTTGGACAAAAGATTTTTTTAAGCCTGCCTCCACGACAAGGTAGTCTCTTTTGGCAGGGTCCTACTCTAACTTTTTTTTTTTTTTAAATTTAACTTCTTTGGTATATATTTTTTTTTGGTACATCTATTTTTTTTTCTTTAAGGGAATGTGTCACATACAGTTTTTAAACTAATTGAAACCAAATTGTGATAATGCAGACTTGTGGATTTAGACCTGACAACCCCTTCAAAGGGAATCTGTCGCCAGGTTTTTAACACCTAATCTGAGCGCAGCATAACATAGGGGAAGAGATCCTGATTCCAGCGATTGTCACTTATTGGGCTGCTTAGTGTAGTTTTGATAACATCACTGGTTAATCAGCAGAAGATTATCATTACAGGGCTACTTGTCATGCTGTAGGTAGTCCAGCATATTCATGAGCTCTGTATAACTGCTAGATCTGCAGCAGAGAAAACAGTGATTTTATCACAATGAAAGCAAACAACCCAGTAAGTGACACATCGCTGGAATCATGGTATCTGTCTCTATATGAAGCTGCTCTCAGATGGGGGGAGCAAAAACCTGCTGACAGATTCACTTTAAGGCTCTTTCAGCAGATAGATAGATGTTAGATAGAATCATAGATAGATAGAATGATAGATAGATGGCTAGATAGATAGATGGATAGATGGATATGTGGCACCCATGTGGCTTCAGTCAGCACAGGGTAGTGCACTTAAGGTGCAGTACTCATCCTGGATCCAGAGGAGGTCGGTACCAGTTCCACAACACAAACTCATATACACAATCAGGTTGCCCTCCCCATTGGGGACCGGGCTAGGGTCAGGTCTTAAGGAAGTCACAAAACATGGGGCGCAGCCACCCACTAGTGACAAGGAACCGGGGGGAGTTAGGAGCTTACACAACAGTTAGAGTGTTCTCCAGCAGGGTTAACCACAGGGTTAAGAGCCTTAGGGTGGAAGAGACTTCACATTGTATCACCAGAATCTGCAGGACAGGGGGATTGCATGTCCCTCTGACCACGACGAGATCCCGGAGCACAGTTCCACATAGGGTCCGGAGTCGTGATTACAGTCAAGCCCCACAGCGGCCCCGCGTCACCTACACACGGGACAGGAGCTAACACTACACAAACCGGAGTCCCCAAGCAGCTTCAGGCCACGGGGATCCATCTTTAAAAGCGCAAGAAGGAAGGGCCCATCGACCACCATACCGGTTCTAACCTCCACCAGATCCGGGATCGGCTGGGGCCCAACAAAGCTGGAACCACAGCAGCTTATTCAGCCTTTTGATTGCCGTCGCCTCGCGCTTCGGCGCGAACGGCCACTACTCTGCTCATCATCCTCCCCGGGGCCCCGCTCCACCTGTGGGGAGCAGAACCATCCTTGCTGCAACACCATCCGCCCCGGAGGACAGCGACAGCAGCGGCGGCTAATCCCTGGCCACATACCACAGGTGGTGTCACAAGACTATCATTAGCATCATTCCCTCATCCAAATCCCCTTTTATTGTACACCTCGAGGCCATGAAGCCGGGCAGAGCCACCTGTGACTTCCCTGACCCGACATAACCGGCCTGGCGACGAGTAACATTTAACACCTGCCTCGTGGGTGCTACAGATAGATAGGAGACAAATAGACAGGGGAATAGATAGACAGAGGAATAGAGAGAGAGATAGATAGATAGATAGATAGATAGAGGGATAGATAGATAGACAGATAGATAGATTAATGGATAGATAATCGATAGATAAATAGACAGATAATGGATAGATATAGATAGATAGATAATCAATAGATAATCAATAGATAGATGGATAGATAGATATAGAGAGATAGATAGATAGTGGGGGATCACAGCAAGTGGGGGGTGATCACAGCAGGTGGGGGGCTCACAGCAGGTGGGGGCTCACTGCAGGTGGGGGATTACAGCAGGTGAAGGGATCACAGCAGGTGGGGAGATCACAGCAGTTGGGGAGATCACTGCAGGTGGGGGGATCACAGCAGGTGGGGGGGATCACAGCAGGTGGGGCGGCTCAAAGCAGGTGGGGGGCTCACAGCAGGTGGGGGCTCACAGCAGGTGGAGGGATCACAGTAGGTGAGGGGATCACAGCTGGTGGGGAGATCACAGCAGGTGGGGGATCACGGCAGGTGGGGGATCACAGCAGGTGGGGGATCACAGCAGGTTGGGGATCACAGCAGGTGTGGGGATCACAGCAGGTGGGGAGATCACAGCAGGTGTGGGGGTCACAGCAGGTGGGGAGATCACAGCAGGTGGGGAGATCACAGCAGGTGGGGAGATCACAGCAGGTGGGGGGATCACAGCAGGTAGGGAGATCACGGCAGGTGGGGAGATCACAGCAGGTGGGGAGATCACAGCAAGTGGGGAGATCACAGCAGATGGAGGAAGGTGAGAGGTGGGGGAGAGGACAGCAGATGAGGGAGAGGGCAGCGACTGATGGGGGAGAGCGGTGGCAGATGGAGGGGAGGCAGCAGATGGGTTCAGTGACGGTGGATCGCGGGCAGTGACTGCTGCAGCCGGTGGCTGAAGGGTGGGGCCTGGGGCAATGGCGGCTGCTGAAAGGAGACAGTGTCTATTAACTTAGCAATCGCTCTCCTTGGCTTTCACAGACAGAGTGAAGCTGAGGGGAGCGGTCACCGGCCCCAGATCCACAGTGATTGGAGAGATCGGTAACAAGGCCGGTCTCTCCAATCAGAGCTGAGGTCACCTAGCTCCAGACAATGATCAGTGCTGCAGCTGCACTGATCAGGGCTGGATTTCAATGTTTCAGCTATTTTAAATGGCTGAAACATTACAGTGGCTGTGATTGGCTGAGCGGCGTTCGTCAGCCAATCACAGCCTCCTTAGGTCCGGGGGGAGACTCCACCCCTCCTGAGGTCAGGCAGAGGGCCCCTCCTCCCTGAATCTAAGGTATTTGCAATTTTTTAAAGTGATCGCAGCCACCGGGGCCGCGATCTCGCCATGACGTACTGCGTACGTCATGGGTCTTTAAGTACCAGGGAGCTATGATGTACCCAGTACATCATAGGTCGATAAGGGGTTAACAAGTTTTCAGGCTCTAGGGGCCCGCTCCTGCTTGGGGCCCCTGTGCGACTGCAGGTGCTGCATCGCAATATATCTGCCAGTGCAACATCCCTGCCCCCTGCCCATGGGGCCCGGTGAGCAGAGGAATGAATGGGGAGGGGCCTTGGCTGTCAGCCGGGCCCCCCCTCCTGCCTGCTGCTCACCGGGCCACGTACAGGAGTCCCAGTAGTAATGCCCTGATGGTGGCCCTGATTCTTCAGGTGATTGTCCTGCTGGAACACTACAGTCATATGAAAAAGTTTGGACACCCCTATTAATATTAACCTATTTTCTTCTTACCAATTTGGGTTTTTGCAACAGCTATTTCAGTTTCATATATCTAATAACTGATTGTCTGAGTAATATTTCTGGATTGAAATGAGGTTTATTGTACTAACAGAAAATGTGCAATCCGCATTTAATCAAAATTTGACAGGTGCAAAAGTATGGGCACCCTTATCAATTTCTTGATTTGAACACTCCTAACTACTTTTTACTGACTTACTAAAACACTAAATTGGTTTTGTAACCTCATTGAGCTTTGAACTTCATAGGCAGGTGTATCCAATCATGAGAAAAGGTATTTAAGGTGGCCATTTGCAAGTTGTTCTCCTATTTGAATCTCCTATGAAGAGTGGCATCATGGGCTCCTCAAAACAACTCTCAAATGATCTGAAAACAAAGATTATTCAACATAGTTGTTCAGGTAAAGGATACAAAAAGTTGTCTCAGAGATTTAAACTGTCAGTTTCCACTGTGAGGAACATAGTAAGGAAATGGAAGAACACAGGTACAGTTCTTGTTAAGCCCAGAAGTGGCAGGCCAAGAAAAATATCAGAAAGGCAGAGAAGAAGAATGGTGAGAACAGTCAAGGACAATCCACAGACCACCTCCAAAGACCTGCAGCTTCATCTTGCTGCAGATGGTGTCAATGTGCATCGGTCAACAATACAGCGCACGTGGCACAAGGAGAAGCTGTATGGGAGAGTGATGCGAAAGAAGCCGTTTCTGCAAGCACGCCACAAACAGAGTCGCCTGAGATATGCAAAAGCACATTTGGACAAGCCAGTTACATTTTGGAAGACGGTCCTGTGGACTGATGAAACAAAGATTGAGTTGTTTGGTCATACAAAAAGGCGTTATGCATGGAGGCAAAAAAACACGGCATTCCAAGAAAAGCACTTGCTACCCACAGTAAAATTTGGGGGAGGTTCCATCATGCTTTGGGGCTGTGTGGCCAATGCCGGCACTGGGGATCTTGTTAAGGTTGAGGGTCGCATGGATTAAACTCAGTATCAGCAGATTCTTGATAATAATGTGCAAGAATCAGTGATGAGGTTGAAGTTACGCAGGGGATGGATATTTCAGCAAGACAATGATCCAAAACACTGCTCCAAATCTACTCAGGCATTCATGCAGAAGAACAATTACAATGTTCTGGAATGGCAATCCCAGTCCCCAGACCAGAATATCATTGAAAATCTGTGGGATGATTTGAAGCGTGCTGTCCATGCTCGGGGACCATCAAACTTCACTGAACTGGAATTGTTTTGTAAACAGGAATGGTCAAATATACCCTCATCCAGGATCCAGGAACTCATTAAAAGCTACAGGAAGCAACTAGAGGCTGTTATTTTTGCAAAAGGAGGATCTACAAAACATTATTGTCACTTTTATGTTGAGGTGCCCATACTTTTGCACCGGTCAAATTTTTTTTTAAATGCTGATTGCACATTTTCTGTTAGTACAATAAATCTCATTTCAATCCAGAAATATTACTCAGTCCATCAGTTATTAGATATATGAAACTTAAATAGCTGTTGCAAAAACCCAAATTGTTATAAAGAAAAAAGGTTAACATTAATAGGGGTGCCCAAACTTTTTCATATGACTGTATGTCATTCTTTTCATATCCACAGTACCCGAATTTACAAAGTAACCTATCTTGTAGAATATTCACATATAGCTCATCATTGGGACCACTATTGAACCTGATCAAGGATCCAATATCTTTGGCTGTGAAATAGCTCAATATCATCAGGCTTCTTTCACCGAACTTGACAGTATCTTCAATTTTTGTATTTGCTTCTTTTTCCCTCCTTTTTTCCAGATCCATTTGTGTTACACATCGTGGCTCTCTTATTGTAAGGAATGAGGTGGTCCCCCATTCCTTGTCTGCCACGAGCCCTCCTGCTCAGCATCGCCAAAGGTCTGGGAGACTGCAGGAGTTGCCTTCTCAGAGACACAGCAGAAGGGTGACACCTAGTGGTTCTCCCCTTGCAAGGAATGGAGCGGTCTTCCATCCCCTGCCTGCCACGAGCTCTCCTGCTCAGCATCACAGAGGCTCTGGGAGGTTGCACAGTGTGCAAAGAGTAGATGCTCAGGGAAGCAGCAAGACTTCCCATGTCTCTGCACATTGTGAAACCGGGGATCCCGCCTTTATGACCCAGAGGCAGGAAGATGAGCATGTGCTCCACGTGACGTCTTCTGATTCGCTCACTGATATCACACGGCCCGATGACGAGGCTGGTGATGTGCTGAATCCTGACTGGCTGGGCCAGGACGTCACGAATCCTGATTGGGTCACGCCCGTCTCGCACCCGCCCTTGGGTGGAGCTACACCTCCTTAAAAGCTCCCCCTGCCATCATGGCGGTGCGTGACCGTCCTTCTATGTTTGGATGTCTGGCAGCGTGCTGCCACGCCACTGCTTAGGCATTATTGTCTTTTGTGGGCTTTGCCCTTGCTGCTCAGGCAGCACCTAGTTTGCAGGTCTTGCCCCTGCCTTGCTGCTCCGGCAGTATCCCGTTTAGCAGGCTGTGTTCCTGTCCCAGGTGAGCTCCTCGAGTCTCTGTCGGACTCACTTGGTTTCTGAAGCACATGTGCGTGTGCACCTCTGTGCTACCCCCGTGCCATATTCCTGTGACTCCCGCTGGCACACGTGTGTAGGCACCTCTGTGCGTCCCCGTGCAACAGGTACACCGTACGAGAAGCCCCGAGCCATACAACCCTCACGGGTTAGGGCGGACCGGTGTACATAGATCGTCTGTGACGTTCCAGACGATCACTAGCAGCAACCCGCTCACTCTTTCCTGACCATAGCAGCGGTCCCTTACACCGCACAGTGGACCTTGACCGGCGGAAGCTGTCCATTTCCCATCTTGGCACGCTTCCCCGGGTCCCCCTCGTAACACATTTGCATCCATCAGAACCTAATCTATTGACTTTCGTCTCATTGCTGCAAATCATCTGTTTCCAATCTTCTACTGTCCACTTTTTGAACTTTGTTGCAAACTCAAGCTAACGCTTCTTATGACTATATTGAATTTGAGGCTTCTTCCACTTTTTTAAGGCAACCATTCCAGACTTGTGTAAGATGTGTCACTTGGATGTCTGTGCTCTCACTATTATCAAGCATACGAGTTACCTCCACTACTGTGTTTGTCGCGCCAGAACTGATAGACCATGTGATGAGCCGACTTGTTGACCCTGATATTTTGCTTGGACATCCACCTCTTGGCTTTTGAATTTATGGCTGTACTTCATTTCGTATTCTTGCCAATGTCATGGCACTCACATGATGCAGTTTATCAATTTTCTTAGCTTGTTTCTCTTTTCTTGGGAAATTTTCTTGATGGCTTCTTCTCGATTTGAACCAGTGACCTTTCATTTGGAAATCATCCTGATAAAACACTGAGTTATTAGGGAATATGAGAACAGGTTGTAATTTGCAACAATATAGGAATAAAAATATTTTTCTACTACCAGAAGCAAAACAGTAACAGTGCAGCGATATGACAAAAATATGCATAACTAATCGTATGCTAAATAGCTGAAAGTCAAATTCTACCAAATTAAGAAACTGCTTATTTGGTCCAATCCTGTAAATCTATTTCTATATTTACAAATTACAACCTGTGCTCACATTCCCTAATATCTCAGTGTTTTGTTAGGTTGATTCTGAAGTAGTCACTGGTTCGAATCCAGGAGCAGCCATGAACAATATTTTCCAAGAAAAGAGAAAAACCATCATCCAGATCAACGATAGCGATCTCTTGGCCAATAAAATTGGGAAGACTGCATCATTAGAGATCCATAAGGGCGTAACACACTTATGATATAAATTGTACAGTGAGGAGAAACAGAGATCAAAATAAGCTATTAGCAATGTGTCACCTGATGAATGGCATATAAACATGTAAACCATATAGTAAAAACCCTGTGATAGGGAAGGTAAAAACTAGCATATTGTAAGGAATCACTATTGCTAAAGTGTACTGAGGTCTTATGATTAAATATCAAGAAATAGGTATATACTACTAACCTATTAAGATGCAGCCTGGTAAATGTGTGTCTGCACTCCAACGCATGTTTCACCCTGCTTCATGTGACGTGTTGTGCAATGTGTGGGGTCCCTACCAGATTTGTGCAGAACTGTTATATGGGCCAACAGTGTCTGAAAGGTAAATGTCCTACTCTGGGCTATAGCCTTAAGGATAATAGTAGGATAGGAGCTAGTTGTTCTCTAAATAATTTAAAGAACCTAGGGAAAAGTTTATTGGGACCTTGACTTTGCCTGTTTCTAAAGCTTTCACCACATATAAAACCACTTTTAGTTGAAAATATTTTTCTAATTCTTGAGTTTGGTATTCATGAAGAGAAGAAGTGGAAAAGAACTTCAGGTATTACATAATATTTTTAGACTTATCTCCCTCTCTTGAGGCATCACCACCAATATTATAAAATTTTAAAGAATCGGCATTCATAGTTTTCCTTCTCTTTAGAGGTTTATTTTCATTTCATTTCCATAGTTTCATACATCCATGATGCGTTTCGGCTAATATCTCTAGCCTTTCTCAAATACTGCATACAAATGTTTCACATAATGCAATTTAAATACTATAGAAGGCGTATCCATGTTTATATTGTTTCCATTGTTGAAATGTAAATCCAGGTAAATTGTTTCACCATCCGCATACACTGCAATCTTATAAAATACATGATTATTTCACTTGTGATAGTAGTTTTGGTAAATGTCCATTTGGACTGATATATATAGGAGAGACAGCTTTAAAATAAAAGAAAGATTGGCTAAAAACAATTATACTATCCAACAAAAGAATTTAATGTTACCAATTCCTGCTCACTCTGATAAATGCAAACATAATATCTCTCAATTAAGGTGTCAAATCTGAAAACAAGGTAAACAACCTAGAAGAGGGGGGAATCGTATTGAAATGTTGAAACAGAGAGAAATGTTCTGGATAGATAAGCTGCAGACATTAGAACCACTGGGGTTCAACCGAGATTTTGACAATATGTGTTTTCTATAATAAATCTATAATAGGTCTGATTGTTGTATAGATGCATTTTTTGTATGTTCAATTATCGATAAGGATAAATATGGAAATGTGGAGTGTTGGGCAATCTGGTAATGAAATTTGTGTAAGGTTAAAAAACAAATGAAAGTGGGGATATTTTCCCAGCATATCACAAAATAAAGTATTTACAAATTTATCTAGGTCTGGAGGTAGACACCTTGACAAGGTGCCAAGAGTGTGCAAAGCAGTAATCAAAGCAAAAGGTGGCTACTTTGAAGAACCTAGAATATAAGACATATTATCAGTTGTTTCACACTTTTTTGTTAAGTATTTCATTCCACATGTGTTAATTCATAGTTTTGATGCCTTCAATGTGAATCTACAATTTTCAGAGTCATGAAAATAAAGAAAACTCTTTGAATAAGAAGGTGTGTCCAAACTTTTGGTCTGTACTGTATATATAAAGAATATGAAGGTGGGTATGTAGAAGTCTGTGCGTATTTTAGGAGCTCAGCAAGCTTGCTTCTTACCCCTCCCTGGCATATGTCTTCTTTTAAATATTACTACGGTACTACTTTTCTAGTTTGCGTTTGCCATTGTAAATTATTTGCCTTTTGCAGTATATGCTTTAGTTTTACCCTGTGAATCTGCTTTGGGTCTGTTAGATTTGATAACTATTCTCTTCCATATTGATCCCATGTGTAAGTTCTTAATGTTAATCTTACTGACAAGTTCTGTATGCTGGTTTGCAGTGATAGAGGGTCTGCGAAGAAAAGACTAAAACCGAGGAGCCCAGGGGGATAAACGGCTGCATTTACATTAGCAGAGACTATCCAATGAGTGTAAAGTAGGGCACAAGCCAGCGTCAGTTTTCCAGAATAAAGTATATGTCTATGTTTCTGTCTGAACAGGATGTGATAAAAGCCTTGCCAACCTATCATGGGACTGAATATTACAATGAGAAAAGAATTAATATAGGCTGGAAGAAGGGCACTAATAAAGATACAAAGTGCCTTTACACTCAGCTGTTTAGGAACAATTCAATCAGATAATCAGAACCTATTAACAAATCAGGACCTTCTTCTGACAAGGCAGCCATACTCCAGAATTAGCAAAAAAACCACATACAGTTCCCCTTACAAGGATATCAGCTGTTTTGTCCAAACTGTCATAGACATCTAAAATGACAACCTTCACAGATCAACCACAAATTACTGATTTAGTTGTTTGTGTTTTTTTTGTTGTTTTTTTTTTTTTTTAAATTGTGATCTGAAACTCCTCATGTATGACCACTGGTGGACACAGACAGAAAAGTGCCCATTTGCAAGAACAATATATGGGCCCTTTGAGCTCAAAAACTCATCATAATACACAATTCCACCTACTATAGAATGGGCCCCCTAACCCGTTCTACCCGTGTGCGGCAGCACCAATGATATGTCCGCCCCTGAGTATGGTCAGCTATATCAATTGCAGAAGTAGCAATTGCAGCTGGACTCCGAATGACTGCTTTGTTACAAAGGAAGACACAAAAATTATAAAATGACACATAGTAGATTGGGGACCCTGTTCCACATTTTGCAAAGACGCCCAAGAGCTTTAAGTTAAGGTTCCCATGCACTTGAGACTAATATCAGCCGATATAATTTGTATGAGGTGTTGGCTGAGTGATGGTCAGGAGAGATGTTGATCATGCATGTCCAATTTCAGAAGGCCAATTGCATTGTTCTCTCAGAGTAAGCCACGGCCGACATGTCAGCCTGAAATGTTCTCCAAGGAGCGCTCTTGTGCATGGGATAGTGGGCTGAGATGGCAGTCGTCTAAACCAGAGGTTCCCAACTCCAGTCCTCAAGGCACACCAACAGTGCATGTTTTCAGGATTTCTTTAGCATTGCATGGGTGTTGGATTCAGCACCTTTGCAGGTGATTAAATTATCACCTGTGCAATACTAAGGAAATCCTGAAAACATGCACTGTTGGTGTGCCTTGAGAACTGGAGTTGGGAACCTCTGGACTCTAAACGATTGGCCAAAGCATCGTTCAGCTGAATGGTAATTAATGCTCATGGTGACATTACCGTATGTCTCCAACCTTCACGACTGCTGCATAAAAAAGTGTCAAAAACAAGTTTTAAAACAAGCTGAAATGAAATTTGCTTTTCTGTCTGAATGAAAAAAAAAATACAGCAATGCCCCTACTGACACAGAATACCGAGGTTTCCAATGAATGCAGATAGTTCTACAAGTGCAAGGTTATCAAGCACAGGGAGCGATTGTGTCTAAGAATTGATGACCTATCTGGCATATACTATGTATATATATATATATATATATATATATACTATGCATCAGAACACAGCGATTAATGAATACTTGAATTCTACTATTGCTATATATGTAAAAAAAATAAGGTACGTTTTTAACAGTTTTGATCATAAAATGTAAAAGCCATCCAACAATGACAAGATGACCTTAATTTGAATAGCTATGCTGATCCTTAATGGCGTAAAAAGAGTCTGATAGGCCCCAATGCAAAATCTGGAAGTGGACCCCCCCACATGTTGGTTAGATATATGGGCCCTTGTAGCGTTCCCTATCCTTGTATACAAGGGGCTGCTGATAAGTCTTTGGCTTTGTGATCTCTTTTTGTTTCTATGGTACTGAATTTTACATCACATTAAAGCCTTATGTGTCTAATATATGTTTTCAACATTTTTTGTTTGTTGCTTATGGCAACAGTATTCTACGCACACAGGAAAACAAAATGGCGGAGTTTAATGCGATATTCCCAGCAACTGAGAGCAGAGGAGTGATAAAATTCTTGTTTCTGCAAGGAAAGTCTGCAAAGGATATTCATGGTGATATGTCGCAGACATTGGGAGGATCAATGCCCTTCATATTCCACAGTTAAGAAAAGGGTTGCCAAATTTAAAACGGGCCACTTCAGCACCAATGATGAGGAACGTCCTGGACAACTGAGAGTGGTTGTCGTTCTGGAGATTGTCGATGCTGTGCACAACCTCATACTGGAGAATCAATGAATTTCAGCTAAACCAATAGCAGACATCATAGGGATTTCCTGTGAACGTGTTTGTGTCATTATCCATGAACATTTTTACATGAGGAAGCTATCTGTAAAGTGGTCCCCAAATGTTTGACAACAGATCAGAGAAGCATGTGAGTGAAAACTTCTTGGTCCATTTGTCAGCGTTTCCGAACTGATAAGAACTTCTGGATCGACTGGTCACTATGGATGAGACCTGGATTTATTTGTATGACTCTGAAAACAAGGAGCAGTCAAAAGAGTGGAGGCACAGTGGTTCTCCTTGTCCAAAGAAGTTAAGGGTGCAAAAATCAGCCACTAAGGTGATGGCGTCTGTGTTCTGGGATAAGGAGCGCATGCTGCTAATGGACTACCTTCAAAAGGGTTCCACCATCAATGCAAGGTATTACATTGAACTTTTGGACCAATTGAAGGCAGCTCTGAAGGCCAAAAAGTGCAGCAAGCTCCAAAGGAATCTTGTTCCTGCAAGACAACTTCTCCGCTCACACTGCACAAGCGAACACGGCAACACTGGCAGAGGTGGGCTTCCAGCCCATTGACCACCAACCTTATTCACCAGATCTAGCTCCCTCCGACTATCATCTATTCCCAAGAAACACATCAAGGGTACCAAATTTCACACCCTTTCTGATGCCATGGCTGCTACGGATGCCTGGTTTGAGGCACAATCGAAATCCTTCTTTTTGCTAGGTTTACGTAATTTGGAATACCGATGTAAGAAGTGTGCTGACATCAGTGGAGAGTATGTGGCATAAATGAAAACTTTCATCATCCTATCTCGTTTCTTCCTTGGTAAAGCCAAAGACTTATCAGCAGCCCCCGTACAGATACAGTCTAGATACAGTCATACTCCCTTCCATCTGGCCCCTATTTCTTGCTCCATTACATTTGGTAGATTAACAGTAGGGAACAGAAGGAATAGATTATATTATCACCTTGAAACCATGTATAGCTTCTTATGGTCTGTTTCCATGGAATCCCAATGCTCTCCATAGGTGCTGTATACACAAAAATGGGGTATTGTTAATCAATACTATTTGAAAAGTTATCTTATTTCCTGTTTTAGATACATTGATGCATATAGAGCTGGAAATTGACTGCTCTATTTAATTTAGACTGCACATGGTGCATTTTTATGCGGTTTTTGATACATTTTTTTTACAAATCTGCACCAAAATCTGCATGCCTATCCTTAAAGCCAGCTTTACAAGCTGCAATGTATCTTACAATGTGTCGGTGGGGTCACGTCGTAAGTGACGCACATCCGGCATCGTAAGGTACATTGCAGTGTGTAACAGCTACGTGCGATTGCGATTGAACGTTCATCGCACGCACGTCGTTCATTCCTCATGGATTGAACGTCAGATTGTTCATCGTACCCGGGGTAGCACACATCGCAGTGTGTAACACCCTGGGAACATTGAACAGATCTTACCTGCGTCCTGCGGCTCCCGGCCGGTAATGCGGAAGGAAGGAGGTGGGCGGGATGTTTACGTCCCGCTCAGCTCCGCCCCTCCGCATCTATTGGCCGGCTGCCGCGTGACGTCGATGTGACACCGAACCAGGAAGTGGACGTTCGCCGCCCACATCGAGGTCGTATGGACGGGTAAGTACGTGTGACGGGGGTTAATCCTTTGTGCGGCACGTTCAACAAATTGAACATGTCGCACATATGATGGGGGCGTTGCAAATCGCATACGATATCGTATGCGAAATTGCAACGTGTAAAGCAGGCTTAAGCCTGCAAAATCTATGAGAATTCTGAAGTGCTGGGCGCACGTTGCTTTTTTTCCTTGCAGATTTGGTGCAGATTTTGTTGCAGAAAAAAATATGCAGCATGTCAATTGTTGGGGTGTTTTTTTCCTGCGTTTTTTAGCCCTTCATTAAAAAAATGCATGGCACCACCAAAACGTACCCAAAAACGCACTAAAAACGTAATAAAATGCATGCCTTTTTAGGTTTGTTTTTTTGCAGAAGGTGTAGATTTCATTCAGAAAATTTCTGCACCAAATCTGCAGCATGGACACATAGCCTTATAATGGCTCTTTTCAGTTATTGCCGCTCAGCTCCCACTCACATGAAGAAAAATGCTAATAAAAAAGGGCGTAAATAATGGCCATTGCCTTTAAGCTGGTTCAATCATTTAAACTATTTTCTTTGTTGTTGTTTTTTTACAACAAATAAAAGCAATATTGTTTGTTCAAATATTTTTTCTTTCTTTTTTTAATGAAAATCCTCAAAGCAGTTTCTATTCATTGGCATAAATAGGCCTTTTAAACATTCTTCCTAGAAAATGTTACTAGAAGGAAATAACTTGCAATTATAATAAAAATAGATCTAAATTCCTTATTTCAGTCAGTCTTTAACTCCAAAGATGATTTTACGCAGTACACTATTGAAAGGCTAAGGAGCATGGTAGCAATTCATGAGAGGTTAGGTCTATGCTAGAAATTTGGACATCTTTTGAAAAGGTTCAAATTGTTTTGCCTATTAAGAGAAATATGTCCAGATGTAGCCTAGAAGAATATTACAATGCAGAAAGTTAACTCTAAGGCCATGTGCGCACGTTGTATTCTTTTCCGCGGCGTGTAAGTCACTGCATGTGCGTCTCAAAACGCAGCCGAAAAAGCTGCGCTCTGAGACGCATGCGGCAGAACGCAACGTGCACACATTCCTGGAGAATTCATGCGTTCTGGTTGCTAGCTCTGCCATAGACAGAGTGGGAAAACCATCCAGAACGCACATTTTTCACAGTGCGGTCCCTCTCTTCTCTGCAGCATCCCCATAGGTGGCAGACTGTGGTCTCCGTTAGCAGGAGACGGGAAGACGGCTCGGCAGATCCGAGGAGGACCGTGACAGGGTTGGAGCCTGCCGGTACCGACAACGGAGACCCGACCGGAGACCGTGCACAGAGGGGGTACTCGGACCCTGAAGCCAGGATCGGAACTAACGGCCTAGCTAATCAACCGATTGAGGGCAGGATTATAGGTCATGTCACAACCAAAGTCCCAAAAGCAGACAATTACCCACAGGGAGGGATAGGGCAACCGCCAGGGCCCATAGATCCCACGGGTCAGCGTCTGCGGGCACGGCTCCTCAGGCACACAGAAAGCCGGGAGCGGACTCCCGTGTTCCATACCGGGAAGTCTAAACACACAACCACAACTAGTGCAGAGGAAAAGATGACGACCACCAGCCCAGGTGGGGGACCAGAGTACAACCGGCCGTGGCGGCCGGCCACCAGCACCTTGGTTTACCAAAAGACTCGTGTGATTCATTTAATTGTGAGTAACCAAGCATCCCATGGTCCATCCAGGCATGCAAGCCCCTGCCATCGCCATACCCTGCACAGAAACACTGGGCCCCGGGACATCCATCCCTACCCACGGAGGGGTTAACATCCAGCTGCCAGCCCAACGTCCCCGGGAACCCCGCAACCGCAGCGGTGGTGCTACATCTCACCACACACCGTGGGTGGTGTCACAGACATTTTACAACCAATCCCGTATAAATACGTCCCCCTTTTATTCGGAGTGTCCGCGTGACCCCCAGATCCAGAGAAACTCGAGCCGTACCGTAGATCCGGATCCGAGCAGCATCGGCTGCTGGCACGGGGGCGGCACACATGCCCACCAGCAGCTGTGATTGGTTGCAGTGAGACAACTGTCACTCAGCGTGGGGGCGTGTCTGACTGCAACCAATCATAGGCACCGGTGGGCGGGGGAAGCAGGAATACGAGATGGCTCCCTCCCTGCCGTGCAGCGCCGCGCCGGTGATCGTGGATCGGTGAGTATGAGAGAGGGGGTGGGAGGGAGAGACCGACATGGACAGAGAGCGAGATAGAGACATAGAGAGAGAGAGAGAGAGAGAGACTGACCGACCGACTGAGAGAGAAAGACGAAAGACCTGCCTTTGTTAGGGTGGAAACACATCTATGCGAGTAAAAATGGTCCGACTGGGCTGAAAAAAACTCGGCTGATTTTAGTTCACGTTAGGTGCGAGTGCAACGCAAGTGCGATGCTATTTCTGAATAAATTAATGATTTTACTAGCGTGTGTAATGCGTGTGTAATGCGTGTGTAATGCGTATTTTTTACTATGTCATCTGCCATTCACCGCTGCTACATGGCCGCTGACAGCAGACACAGACAGCCATGTAGCAGAGCTGAACGGCAGATGACAGCAGACACAGACAGAGCCGCACAATCAGAATGAACTCGGGTGAACTTAACCCGACTTCATTGTCATGCTGCGGCTCTGTCTGTGCCGCGTCCTGATTAGCGGTCACCAGTGAAGGGCTCACCGGTGACCACTAATCCCCCGAGTGACTGAAGTTAGCTGCCCTCTCTCATACTCACCGATCCCCGGCTCGGCGCTTCGCTGCACGGCGTTCACACTGCTCCGGCGGCTTTTACTATTTTGAAAAAGCCGGCCGCTCATTAAACAATCTCGTATTCCCTGCTTTCCCCGTCCACAGGCGCCTATGATTGGCTGCAGTGAGACACGCCCCCACGCTGAGTGACAGGTGTCTCACTGCACCCAATCACAGCAGCCGGTGGGCGTGTCTATACTGTGCAGTGAAATAAATAAATTTTAAAAAATGGCGTGCGGTCCCCCCCAATTTTAATACCAGCCAGATAAAGCCATACGGCTGAAGGCTGGTATTCTCAGGATGGGGAGCTCCACGTGATGGGGAGCCCCCCAGCCTAACAATATCAGCCAGCAGCCGCCCAGAATTGCCGTATACATTATATGCGACAGTTCTGGGACTGTACCTGGCTCTTCCCGATTTGCCCTGGTGCGTTGGCAAATCGGGGTAATAAGGAGTTAATGGCAGCCCATAGCTGCCACTAAATCCTAGATTAATCATGTCAGGCGTCTATGAGACACCCTCCATGATTAATCTGTAAGTTACAGTAAATAAACACACACACACATGAAAAAATCCTTTATTAGAAATAAAAAACACAAACAAATTCCCTCATTACCAATTTAATAAGCCCCAAAAAGTCCTCCATATCCGGCGTAATCCACGGACCTCCAGCGTCGCTTCCAGCATGAAGGTGACAGGAGCTGCAGCAGACACCGCCGCTCCGGTCAGCTTCACACAGCAACTGAAGACAGCCGCGCGATCAGCTGAGCTGTCACTGAGGTTACCCGCTGTCACTGGATCCAGCGGTGGATGCAGCGGTGGCCGCGGGTAACCTCAGTGACTGCTCAGCTGATCATGCTACTCACCTCAGTTGCTGCTTGGAGGTGACCGGAGCGGCTGTATCTGCTGCAGCTCCCGTCACCTCCATGCTGGAAGCGACGCTGGAGGTCTGTGGATTACGCCGGATATGGAGGGCTTTTTGGGGCTTATTAAATTGGTAATGAGGGAATTTGTTTGTGCTTTTATTTCTAATAAAGGATTTTTTCATGTGTGTGTGTGTTTATTTACTGTAACTTACAGGTTAATCATGGAGGGTGTCTCATAGACGCCTGACATGATTAATCTAGGATTTAGTGGCAGCTATGGGCTGCCATTAACTCCTTATTACCCCGATTTGCCAACACACCAGGGCAAATCGGGAAGAGCCGGGTACAGTCCCAGAACTGTCGTATATAATGTATGCGGCAATTCTGGGCAGCTGCTGGCTGATATTGTTAGGCTGGGGGGCTCCCCATAACGTGGAGCTCCCCATCCTGAGAATACCAGCCTTCAGCCGTATGGCTTTATCTGGCTGGTATTAAAATTGGGGGGGACCGCACGCCATTTTTTTTTAATTATTTATTTATTTCACTGCACAGTATAGACACGCCCACCGGCTGCTGTGGTTGGGTGCAGTGAGACACCTGTCACTCAGCGTGGGGGCGTGTCTCACTGCAACCAATCATAAGCGCCTGTGGGCGGGGAAAGCAGGGAATACGAGATTGTTTAATGAGCGGCCGGCTTTTTCAAAATAGTAAAAGCCGCCGCAGCAGTGAGAAAGCCGTGCAGCGCAGCGCCGGGGAACGGTGAGTATGAGAGAGGAGGGGAAAAGGACCGACAGACTGTGAGAGAGGGACAGAGATAGTGACGGACCGACAGAGAGAGAATAGAGACCGAGAGGGAGAGACCGACTGACAGAGAATAGTGATTGACAGACATTGTGAGACATCGCTCGTTTCCAGTGTTTTAGGAAACAAGCGAGAAATGTATTTAGAAAATCGGATGTCACTAGGATGGTGTGAGTGCCGTCCCGTGACATCCGATTATTTACACGCTCCCATAGACTTGCATTGGAGAGACTCGCAGTAGAAACTCGCAAAAAAGCAGCATGCTGCGATTTTTTTCTCAGTCCGATTTGGACTGAGAAAAAAAATCGCAGATGAGAGCTGAATCATTCACTAACATGTGTCCGATTCCAATGCGAGTTTTTCTCGCATTGCTCTTGACTCGCCCACCCCAGGGCTATGGGACACCCGGTGCCGGGCTGGACTAGTCCGGTGGTAGTCAGTGGTGGCTGGGCCCGGCTCCGTGGCCCTGGTGGGTGTCAGTAGAATAAGTGGCTTACTTGTTAATGGTTGTGTTTGTGACGCCACCTGTGGTATGCGGCTATTAAGCCGCCGCTGCTGTGTGAGGCCTCTGGGATGATGTTATGGCAGCAATGGTAGTACTGCTCCCCACAGGTGGAGCAATGCCCGGGGCACAGTTGGTGCTTGTAAGTGTCTATGCCGATGGAATAACAGAGGCAACTCCAAGGGTGCAGTTCAAGTTCTTTACTCACAGTTCTTGTCACAGTTGTATGGACCCTCAGACTGCTGGGACCACTGTCAGGGACCTCCGCCTTCTGGGTGATGCAGAGCGTGAAATCCGGTACCCTCCTCTTAGTGTCTCTTTCTCTGCTGTCTTCACTAGCCTTGCCTTAGTTAGATGGACTTGGCTTGGCCTCCATTACAGCCTCCAGGCTGGGGGGTCACCTGTCGGCTGATTACCCCTTTTCTGAAGGTCTGCTCTGGGTTCTGGCCCTGGGAGCTTGCAATTCCCTGGGCCTCGGTTTTTACTGTTTGGAGATTGTCTTTTCACTCCTCCAGTCTCTAGGGACCATCCCCTGTCGCAGCTAATCACTCCACCGATGTCACTGTGGACCAGGCCACCGCAGCCTGCAGCTACTCGTAGCGCCTCTGGGCCCTCGGCTTCGGTACCCAACAAGGACTGCTCGTGGTACCTACAGGACTACCCGCGGCCCTGCGACCCTTTCTTCCTTTACTTTCTCCTTTTCCTTGCCTGCTTCCAGCAGGCCTCCTCCTCCCTCCTTGCTCTCGTTCTTCTTCTCCAACTACATGCTCACTGCTTACTCTCTCACTCCCTGAGGGAACTGACTAAACTTGACCTTCCCTTCTCTATCTACTCTCAGATGGCTCCTCCCACCTCCCCAGTTGCTAAGCTACCACCCTATGGGAGCAGGGATGGGTCTTACAGCCCCTCTCAGCATGCAGCATGGGAGGGTTGCCTGCCACTTTCCCTGGTCCCAGTATGTACCTAACAATGGGTGTAGTGTGGATTTACCAGGGGACCGGAGTTCACTCTCTTCCTCTCCCAGAATGGGGCATCACACCACTGATGGGGTGCAATGACCTGTGGCGACGGAAGCCTCAGGGGCGCCACACACCCACACAGCAAATCCCAGCACGTCCTCAGGCTGAAAAACAACAAAAACAGATGGGAGAACTGCAAAACATTTTTAGTATGCAATAACATAAAACCGTAAAACATTTCTTCCCTTTATGGGAGGCACATATCATAAACGTTGCGAACTTCTTATAAAGAAAACTCTAAGTGTGCACTTCCAGTCCGTTGCACGGTTCGGGCAAAATCCCCCATAATTCTGGTAGGGGGTACAACAGGTGCAACTTTATACATTTTTGGCTACTACAAGTCCAGTAGCCCGGCAGTTCGTTTCTTTCAATCAAACAAAAGGACATAATCAACCAGCCATTAAGTCCAATGGCCTGGTTACAATAGACATATAAACTACATACCAGCCACTAAGTCCAGTGGCCTGGTAAGACATAACACATACACTTCCACCGGGGCCCACACTCCAGTTCAGTGGCCCGGTAGCACATAACATGGGGGGTGACGTCTTCAAAAAGAATCAGGGGCAGTACAGTAGGAAAGGGTGTCATCTTCGAAAAGAATCAGGGGCAAAACACAAGGGACTTCTTCAAAAAGAATAAGGGGCTATGTACAGTTCGGCAGCTCTTCATCTTCCTTACTCTCGAGGATAGATGTCAGGGTCCCACTCCGGCATGGCTCCTGGCAGCAGGTACGCTGACGAGATCATCGTCTGGGTCCCTTGAGCACTGGTCCCTGACCTTCTGCGCTGTCCCGCAGCCTGGATTGGAGTGGGGCTGCCTGTAGGCGTTGCACGGCGCTGCTGCAGAGGGCTGCTTGTCTGCAGGGGGCTATTGCTGTGGTCTCTGGGGCCCTGCTTTGGCCGGGCGCCCTGCATCACACGCGCCATGGAGATCCTGGTCTGCGTCTCCTGGGTAACTGTTGTAGGCCCGCTGCAATGTTCTGCGGCCTGGGTCTGTCTGTCTGGAGGGCTGCGGCTGCTGCTGGCAGGGGAATCGCTGCGAGATGGCATGGCGCGGCGCCACTCCGGTTCCTCCGGGGTCGCTTCTTCCTGCACAATGCGCACATGCAGCGCATACCACCCGCGATCCCCCATCAGCCGGGCATACTCAACCACATCACCCGGTTTGGCATCGCGCCCTGGGTGGCCTCTGGGCAGGTGCTCCTCAATATCTCTCCGGGCCACGAATACATCCTTGCCCAGGCCGGGCTCTCGGATGAAGCCCCAGCCACCTTTCTGCCGAAAATCAACTACGGTGCCCCGTCTTACTGGGCACTCGGTCCCCTTCAGGGCCTTCCTGACCTCTTCCTTGGAGGCCAGATTGGCGACTTCTCGGGCCCTTCTCTTCTCTTCCCGGAGTTCCCGCTCCCGCTGGTACTCGACCACCAGCCTCCGGCACGTCAGCTCGTTGGCCAGGGGAGTCCGCCTGGGGAGCAGTGGCCGCTGCAGTCCCCTGGTTTCAATGGGTGCTGCGTCCCAATTCGCTCCCGGGGATGCCATTCCCAGGAGGCTCACAGGGGGACTCGGCAGGGGGCCCGCTAGTTGCTCAGGGTTCATCCCACCCCAGGCTCCGTCTGCGGGGGTCTCAGGCAGGCCTCCGGTGCTCCACCGAGCGTCCGCTGGGTAGGCCGGGAAAGCCAGGGGGTCAGCGACGGGGCTAAGCGGGGGTTCATGGCGGGGCCTTGGGGTCGGACTGGACGGGGTTTCTGGCTGCTCACCCTGCACTTGCTCCGCGGCATCCATCCACCGTTCCAGATCCTCCGGCACCCTCGGTGTCTCTCTCCGCCGGTCCGCCTCCATGCTGCTCAGCCTCCGGGCCAGAACTCTCATTTCTTCCTGGAGCCGATCCAGCTTGCAATCCTCTCCGCCGGTCCCTGGCGCACCTCTTTGCAGCTCCTCCGTCATGCTTCCGACCTGGGGGATGCTGCCTGGAACACTGCTCGGGTGCTCGACCACGACACTCGGCTGCTCCCTTTCCCTTCTTGGAGGCGGGGCCGGAGGCTGTACGAGCAGCTGGCGCCAGACTGGCGCCCAGCCCATCATGGCCGGCACCACTCCGCTCGCTATAAGGTACATTTTCGTTTCTGCTGGTCTGGCTTTTAAACTCTTTCTGCCAGCCGGCCAGCTTATTTGGTCACCACTTCTTTTTCTTCCGCTTTCTATGGCGGGCACCGCTGCGCGCGCTTTTCTTGGACAAGGGGGCGGGGCTTCTCTTCGCGCCCTTTCTTCTTGCACGCCCCCCTTCTTCCCGCTCTCAGCAGCGCTAATGGCGGCGGTTTCTCAGCAAAGTACACTGTCTGTCACACGGTTCTTCAGGCGCACAGTACCCGGTTTGACCGGGCACGAAATCCTGTTCGTGACGCCAAAAGTTGACTCGCCCACCCCAGGGCTATGGGACACCTGGTGCCGGGCTGGACTAGTCCGGTGGTAGTCAGTGGTGGCTGGGCCCGGCTCCGTGGCCCTGGTGGGTGTCAGTAGAATAAGTGGCTTACTTGTTAATGGTTGTGTTTGTGACGCCACCTGTGGTATGCGGCTATTAAGCCGCCGCTGCTGTGTGAGGCCTCCGGGATGATGTTATGGCAGCAATGGTAGTACTGCTCCCCACAGGTGGAGCAATGCCCGGGGCACAGTTGGTGCTTGTAAGTGTCTATGCCGATGGAATAACAGAGGCAACTCCAAGGGTGCAGTTCAAGTTCTTTACTCACAGTTCTTGTCACAGTTGTATGGACCCTCAGACTGCTGGGACCACTGTCAGGGACCTCCGCCTTCTGGGTGATGCAGAGCGTGAAATCCGGTACCCTCCTCTTAGTGTCTCTTTCTCTGCTGTCTTCACTAGCCTTGCCTTAGTTAGATGGACTTGGCTTGGCCTCCATTACAGCCTCCAGGCTGGGGGGTCACCTGTCGGCTGATTACCCCTTTTCTGAAGGTCTGCTCTGGGTTCTGGCCCTGGGAGCTTGCAATTCCCTGGGCCTCGGTTTTTACTGTTTGGAGATTGTCTTTTCACTCCTCCAGTCTCTAGGGACCGTCCCCTGTCTCAGCTAATCACTCCACCGATGTCACTGTGGACCAGGCCACCGCAGCCTGCAGCTACTCGTAGCGCCTCTGGGCCCTCGGCTTCGGTACCCAACAAGGACTGCTCGTGGTACCTACAGGACTACCCGCGGCCCTGCGACCCTTTCTTCCTTTACTTTCTCCTTTTCCTTGCCTGCTTCCAGCAGGCCTCCTCCTCCCTCCTTGCTCTCGTTCTTCTTCTCCAACTACATGCTCACTGCTTACTCTCTCACTCCCTGAGGGAACTGACTAAACTTGACCTTACCTTCTCTATCTACTCTCAGATGGCTCCTCCCACCTCCCCAGTTGCTAAGCTACCACCCTATGGGAGCAGGGATGGGTCTTACAGCCCCTCTCAGCATGTAGCATGGGAGGGTTGCCTGCCACTTTCCCTGGTCCCAGTATGTACCTAACAATGGGTGTAGTGTGGATTTACCAGGGGACCGGAGTTCACTCTCTTCCTCTCCCAGAATGGGGCATCACACCACTGATGGGGTGCAATGACCTGTGGCGACAGAAGCCTCAGGGGCGCCACACTCTACTGCGAGAAACTCGCAAGTAAGAAGCAGCCCTTATGTTACAAAAACATGCGGATCAAAACAAAAATGCAGTGCATATGCACTGCTTAACATTTTGGCAGTGTTTTTCCTACAACTCATTGATTTCAATGGGTATAGAACGCTGCCAAAACAGACAAAAGAATTGACATGCTGCTTTTCAAAACGCAGAGATTTTGACACATTTTTGACAATCAAAACTCTGCGTTTCAAAAAGCATCGTGCGCACAGATTTTGCATGATTCTCATAGACTTTGCTGGGGAAGCACTATGAGAATCATACATTTTGTCAATGACACAGTGCAGTTGTACACGCAGCCAAAATGCAGAAAAAAACGCAACGTGCGCACATGGCCTTAATATTTTGTTGTGTTTTTGAACCATTTTCAGTGCAGATTTGTCACAAAGCCTAAAAGGAATCCTGATGCAGCAAAGTGAATGGGAATCCTGAAGCCTCATGCACACTTTAAGTATTTTCTCCTTGCAGAATTGGTGCAGATTTAAATCTTCAGCATGTCAATTATTTTAGCAGTTTTGCTGCAGATTTTACCCAAATTAAGGCTTGTGCGTGCGTTGGGTCGTGTCACTGCAGAATAAATAAAAAAGATTTTCTATATTTACCTATTTACCTCTCTCCAGCGATGCTGTCTCCGGCTCTGCTGCCTCCCGCTCCTTATCGCCGCTCATTATACTCACTGAATATTCAGTGCCCTGTGGAGCTGGAAGCAGAAGCAGTGCTGGGGACTTCAGTGCCGGGGACCGCATCGCTGGTTGAGTATACAGCAGAGCGTGTGTGTGTGTGTTCAGTGTATACATGTATGTGCGCTATGTGTGTGTATGTATTATTATTATTTTATTATTATTATTTATTATTATAGCGCCATTTATTCCATGGCGCTTTACAAGTGAAAGAGGGTATACGTACAACAATCATTAACAGTACAAGACAGACTGGTATAGGAGGAGAGAGGACCCTGCCCGCGAGGGCTCACAGTCTACAGGGAATGGGTGATGGTACAATAGGTGAGGATGTATGTATGTCTGCTATGTGTGAATACATATGTGTGTATATGTGCTCAATGTATACGTGTTTGCAGTGGCGTAACTAGAGTTGGATGGGCCCCGGTGCAAAGTTTAGACCTGGGCCCCCCCTCCACATACACAGACACTTGGGGTAAGGCATACCTCCCGACTTTTAAAGAAGGAAAAGAAGGACAAAGTTTGCAGCGCGCGTAGCGCGCCGCGGCAAATTTTTAGGCCACGCCCCCTAACCACACCCATTTCACAGTCACGCCCATATCCACTCCCCATCCACACCCATTCAGCATGGACACGCAGGCAGCCGGCGGGCCTCCAGCATGGACACGCAGGCAGCCGGCGGGCCTCCAGCATGGACACGCAGGCAGCCGGCGGGCCTCCAGCATGGACACGCAGGGAGCCACAGTGAGGCGGCCGGTCGCCCACACAGTGAGGTGGCCGGTCGCCTTCACAGACAGGCGGCAGGGGGGCGCCCGCACAGACAGGCGGCAGGGGGGCGCCCGCACAGACAGGCGGCAGGGGGGCGCCCGCACAGACAGGCGGCCGGGGGGCGCCCACACAGACAGGCAGCCGGGGGGCGCCCGCACAGACAGGCGGCCGGGGGGCGCCCGCACAGAAAGGCGGCCGGCCGACCGCACAGACAGGCGGCCGGCCGACCGCACAGAGAGGCTCCGGCCGGGGGTGAGGGGGGGGGAGGGAGGGAAATCAGCGCTGGGGAGATTTTACTGTACCAGCAGCAGCACAGGCAGCGCTCCTCTCTGTTATGCCACGTCTACTGGGATGGTAGGAGGGAAAAGCAGGGAGGCGGAGAGAGAGTGGGTGGGCGGAGCCCGGGAGCCGGCCGTCCCGATCGTGGCAACGGGACAAACAACGTAAAGCGTGAAAGTCCCGCTGTATCCGGGACGGTTGGGAGGTATGGGGTAAGGGATAATGACACTGACACTCGGGGTACAGGATAATGACGCTGACACTTGGCTCTCACCCACAGCACCCTGAAATCCCTCTATCAGCACCCAGCTTTCCTATGTTCTGATATTTATCTTGTCCTCAGCACCCAGCTTTCCCATATCAGAGCATGAGAAAGCTGGGTGCTGAGAGATGTATATCAGAACATGGGAAAGCTGGGTGCTGAGAGATGTATATCAGAACATGGGAAAGCTGGGTGCTGAGAGATGTATAGCAGAGCATGGGAAAGCTGGGTGCTGAGAGATGTATATCAGAACATGGGAAAGCTGGGTGCTGAGAGATGTATAGCAGAGCATGGGAAAGTTGGCTGCTGAGGGAAAGAGCCTTTTTCCCTCAGCACAAAACATTTCCATCCCATACTTGTATCTTTGTCCCCCCTGTATAAAGTTCTCAAAATACTATAACAGCCCCCACATAGCCTTCCAAATAATTGTATAAAGGGTCTCACATAACCCTTCATATATTAGAATGCAGATACATAGCCCTCCATATATTATAATGCACCCCCATAATCCTCCATGTATAAAGTAGCCCTTCAATTATAATGCATTTCCCATAGTTCTCCATGTATTAAAATTCACCCCATAGTTCTCCATATATTATACTGCACCACATAGTCCTCCATGTTTTATAATGCACTTCCATAGTCCATGTATAAGGTAGCCTCCATAGTCCTCCATATATTATAATGCAGCCCCCATAGTCCTATATGTATTATAATCCAGCCCCATCAATTTTCATATTGTATTATGCAGCCCCATACTCCTCCATGTATAATGTACCCCTAGTCCATGTATAAGGTGTCCTTCATGTTTTTTATGCAGTCCCATAGACCTCCATGTGTCATGCAGCCAGCCACCCCAGGGCCTCCATGTGTCATGCAGCCAGGCCCCTCCAGGGCCTCCATGTGTCATGCAGCCAGGCCCTCAGGCCTCCATGTCATGCAGCCAGGACCCTCCAGGCATCCATGTGTAATGCAGCCAGGCCCCTCCAGGCCTCCATGTGTCATGCAGCCAGGCCCCTCCAGGCCTCCATGTGTCATGCAGCCAGGCCCCTCCAGGCCTCCATGTGTCATACAGCCAGGCCCCTCCAGGCCTCCATGTGTCATGCAGCCAGCCACCCCAGGGCCTCCATGTGTCATGCAGCCAGGCCCCTCCAGGGCCTCCATGTGTCATGCAGCCAGGCCCTCAGGCCTCCATGTCATGCAGCCAGGACCCTCCAGGCATCCATGTGTAATGCAGCCAGGCCCCTCCAGGCCTCCATGTGTCATGCAGCCAGGCCCCTCCAGGCCTCCATGTGTCATGCAGCCAGGCCCCTCCAGGCCTCCATGTGTCATGCAGCCAGGCCCCTCCAGGCCTCCATGTGTCATGCAGCCAGGCCCCTCCAGGCCTCCATGTGTCATGCAGCCAGGACCCTCCAGGCCTCCATGTCATGCAGCCAGGCCCCTCCAGGCCTCCATGTGTCATGCAGCAAGGCCCCTCCAGGCCTCCATGTGTCATGCAGCAAGGCCCCTCCAGGCCTCCATGTGTCATGCAGCAAGGCCCCTCCAGGCCTCCATGTGTCATGGAGCCAGCAAAATAAAAAAACAAGTACCTCTCTTCTCCTTTTGACCCCTGCAACCACGGTAGTTATGACCCTGCCCCCATATGTCACACACACTGCTCCCCATACAGCCTGCACCCCCCATAGCACACACACTACACCCCCATATGTCACACACCCTGCCCCACATATCTCACCCTGCCTGTACCCCAACTTACCCCTCTCAAACACTCTGCACCCCTTCACATCCTTCTGTCACAGTCTGCAGCCCTCATATGCACTCACCCTGCACTCCCCTCCCCCTCGTGCCCCCTCTTTTCTCATTACCAGTCATCATGTGTCCATGTCTCCTTCAGGAATCCGTATCTTCTGATGCTTTCTGCCCGGCAATCCTGTGTCTCCTCCCACACACTCACATGGGCATGACATCATCGCAGGTCCTGGAAGGATGGATTCTGTCTGCTGTGCAGGAGCGCTTCTGCTCTGCTGCAGGTCAGGAACGCCTGGTGGGTCTCTCCAGGTCAGGGGGCCCCTCTGCCCCCTGCTGACACCGGGCCCCCTGACTCACAGGCCGGCCCCCTGGCGGTCGCGTAGTCGGCCACTACACAGCGCATCTCCTCTGTTACAGAGAGGAGCCGGCTCTGCAGAGCGGCTGCCGGGCCCCTAAAATCCTGCGGGCCCGGTCGCAGTGGCGACCGCTGCGACCGCGGTCGTTACGCCCCTGCGTGTTTGTGTGTGTGTGTGTGTGTGTGGGGGGGGGGGTTGTGGGGGTGTGTAGTGAGAATCTGGAAGCCGGAACATCAAGGGGACAGCATCAGGGACACATCACAGTTCCCAATGAACTCTGATGAACCCGTGAAGCTGTAGTACGAGTGTCGCAGGGGTCATCAGGATGTCATCAGAGTTAATTGGGAACTCCGATGACCTCCTGGATGTTACTGTGCTTGCAGAATACTCACTTGTCCCCACGATGCTGTCCCTGCGATCCTCCGGCTTCAAGGTCCTGAGTGTGGTGAATAATCGATGAATATAATGAGCGGCAGTCAGGAGCGGGAGGCAGCAGGTAAATATGGAAAATCTTTTTATTTCACAGACACTTGTTTTCTCCGGAATCTGTCACACGTATGACACACGTATGACACATGTATGACACACGTGTGACTATAACCATGCATGTGAATGGTACCTGATTAAACACGGACGTCTGAAACCAGCTATAGACAGAGTGGGAGCTGCATCCAAAACGCATAAAAGAAGTGACATGCTGCATTTTTGAACGCACCGATTTGGATCAAAATTTCAGCATCCAAAACCCTGCGTTCAAAAAAGCATCGTGTGCAAGGATTATGCACAATCTTCATAGATTGTGCAGGGAACGCAGGACGCATGCATTTACGCTGCAGTGCTAAATGCAGCATTAATGCATGCAATACGCACACGTGCACACATGCCCTTAATGTATGGAAAAAATCTGCACCAAAAACATGCGGCAAAAATGCATAAAAGAAGTGTGTCTTTTCCTGTCAAAAGATGCAGAAATGGTGCAGAAATTTCTGCACCAAATACTTTACATGTGCACATTCCCGAAGAGGGCCTCTCAGCTAACTCAGGCTGCCTAGGCAATGGGCAATCAGAGTCTGTCTCCGTCATTTCAGCCAGGTTTGTTTTAGGGCTTGTTCAGATGAGAGTGTTTAACATCCGTGTGCTGTCCATATGCAAAATTGAGAAAATGGATAGCATACTGACCAATGCAAGTTAATGTGGATGGTCTGCATGTAAAAAAGTGCAGCAATAACTACTTTGATCAAGATTCCAGATCAGACTTGCCCATGAAGTTGGTATGTGCAAAAAGCAGATCACATACAGGTTACCATCTGTATGTCATGCATTTTTCCAGGATCCATTACAATTAAGATAGAGAAGTTATTTGAATGCTGAGCTCTATAACCCCGCACACTCCCCAGATTGACAGCTTTCTGTCCATATACAGTATACACAAAAAGCAGACATTCAATGATGGGGCGAGGTTATACAGAGCACATACTGTTAATATGCTGGACTACCTGGCAGAATGCCAAGTAGTCCTCTAATGATAATCTATTGCTGATTATTCAGTGATTTTATGAAACCTACACTAAGCAGCCCAGAAAGTGACACATCGCTGGAATCAGGATCTTTATCTCTACATGAAGCTGCTATTATATTAGGTGGCAAAATATGGTGACAGATTCCCTTTAAAAAAACCAATATAGGAATGGAAAACTGACCAATGGAACATAACATAGATGCAAAAACATGCCTATTTTCTGGGCGAAAAATTGACTACTCTGTATATGCTCATGTGAACCCGACCTTACTCTGTTTCATTGCAGCGTTTTAGAGAAAAGATACATTTAAAAGACATCCAGAAACTATAAATGACTAGTCAAAGAGGTCGGTATAAGGCTATGTGCCCACGGGACTATGTACCCGCCGATATAACTGCAGGTACGTCCGCAGGTTTCTTGCAGCTGATCCACGGAAACCGCAGCTTTCCATTGCTGCGGGATTCCCGCGAAATAGCTGCGGTAAACCTGCGGACATTCGTGTGGCTTACTTGCGGAAGTCCCGGCCTCTATCTCCATAGTGGAGGGCTGGGAATTCCACAGGCATTTCCGCAGGAATAATTGACATGCAGCTACGTGCGGCTGCGGGACATCTGCATCCGCAGCATGGACCCAGCACTCCCCATGTCCTATAGGATAACATGGGGAGTATCTGTACTTGCTAAAAGAAAATCCAGATAAATCCGCAGGCTTTCTGCGGCACAATCCGCGGGTACATTGTCCTGTGGATACATAGCCTTAGGCAGCTTTTCCCTTTCTACTCCCCTTGAGGGATATGTCTCTCTTCACGTGTGTATAATGCGAAAACTATCAGATATCCTCTTCACAACCTTGCTAATTTCTGTTTTTGCTCTTTTATTTTTTCCTCCCTTTCGTCCAAGAGCAGAGTATAATGAAAGTCAATGGGAAACTCAAGCATTTTTCCAGAAAATCTTCCTGAAAAATGATCGAGTTCCCCATTGACTTTTATTATACTCAGTAAACGAGTACCAAGCATCCAAACATCAAAATGCTTGTTAAGCTTACCGAGCCACGAGAGATTTGCTCATCAGTAGCTCTGATACATTGTAATCTCATGAAGACATGATATTGAATGCTGAGCAGCTATGGCTTTAAAATAAAAAAGCTCATTGCCAGGTTCTTCTCTGAGTGCGCAACTGCAAGTTAAGAGACGTACGTCTGCCCTTCTGCCTTCATTTTATGTCATCTGTCAGCAGTGAAAAGTTTATAAAGCTGTGACTTGGTAACTTATCAGCCTTAGTTAATCAGTCTTAATAATTTTAGGCCTTACAATAGTACAAGGCTCACTCTCCCGGGGTTAACTGAACACAACAGGCCCGTCTAGTACACCATGTCCTGTGCTTGTCAAATGATTAAAGGCATTAACTCTACAGTGGACGATGCACTTTATGCACAGAATAAAAATAGTTCTGTCACCGGAAAAGCATACCCAGAAAACAAAAGCCAAACCAGGACACAGAATGATGGTCACACTGTAGGACGACCATTTATCCCGATATTAACAGGTTTTATAAAAGCAACTGTACAGCCTTCCAACTTGTCATTAATTAAGGCCCCTGTGGGGTACACTAAGCAGTGTGGGGGGATTAATCATACAAAATAGATTACACAGCAGCTCCATTTCCTCACAGCTCCTGCTCCAGTTCCTACCTTCAGAATGGACTTTATTCTAGACATTTACAGAGGGGCCTCACTGTGGGGTCTGTTGAGATTCCGGTTTATTTTTTTGTAAGAAGAAAAAATTCAACGTGTGATTTTTTTTGTCCCTTCTTAAAAATGGACAATAAATAGCCCCATTTGCAAAACTGATTAAACTGATGTAATGAACCACTTGCTCCATTTGTTCTTTCCTAACATGGACATGTGAACAGAGCATTAGAACATTATTCACTATTGCATTTACACCTGTTTTTGTTGTTTTTTTTTGTCTAGTACAGTGGAACCTTGGTTTAAGAGTAACTTGGTTTGAGAGCGTTTTGCAAGACAAGCAAAGCTTTTTAAAAATTTGTAACTTGGTTTAAGAGCAATGAATTGCAATAAGAGCAAATTCACACCATGCACACTTCCGATTCTATCCTTTCATCGCACTCTGATCTGCTCTGGAGGTAATTTTCTGTCCATATGTACTGTATACAGTATAGCATTGCACAGTACAGTATATACTATATATATAGCATTTCTATCAATTTGCATTTTTGGATACAGTATTGTACTCTCTTTCGGCTAACCAGTACAGCACATTGCTTATACTGTACCTCCCTCACACCAACAATTCTATTGGAAGCTAATGTGCAGTTTAACCCCTTCACCCCCGGCCACTAAACACCCTAATGACCGGGCCATTTTTTGCAATTCTGACCAGTGTCACTTTGACAGGTTATAACTCTGGAACGCTTCAACGGATCCTGGCAATTCTGAGATTGTTTTTTCGTGACATATTGTACTTCATGTCAGTGGTAAATTTAAACCGATAATTTTTGCGTTTATTTGTGAAAATTTAGGAAATTTTGCAAAAATTTTGAAAATTTCGCAATTTTCAAACTTTGAAAATTTATGCCCATAAATCTGAGAGATATGTCACACAAAATAGTTACTAAATAAACTTTCCCACTTGTCTACTTTACATCAGCGCAATTTTCGAAACAAATTTTTTTTTGTTAGGAAGTTAGAAGGGGTCAAAGGTCATCAGCGATTTCTCATTTTTCCAACAAAATTTAGAAAATAATTTTTTTAGGGTCCACATCACATTTGAAGTGACTTTGAGAGGCCGAGGTGACAGAAAATACCCAAAAGTGACCCCATTCTAAAAACTGCACCCCTCACTCTGCTCAAAACCACATCTAAGAAGTTTATTAACCCTTTAGGTGCTTCACAGGAACCAAAGCAATGTGGAAGGAAAAAATGAAAACTTTACTTTTTAACACAAAAATGTTACTTTAGCCATAAAATTTTCATTTTCACAAGGGAGAAAAGAGAAAGTGCACCCTACAATTTATTGTGCATTTTCTCCTGAGTACGCAGATACCTCATATGTGGTAAAAATCAATTGTTTGGGCGCACAGCGGAGCTCGGAAGGGAAGGAGCGCCATTTGAATTTTTGAACGCAAAATTAGCTGCACTCATTAGCGGACGCCATGTCGGGTTTGAAGACCCCCTGAGGTGCCTAAACAATGGAGCTCCCCCACAAATGACCCCATTTTGGAAACTAGAGCCCTCAAATATTTTTTCTACATGTTTGGTGAGCACTTTGAACACCTGGGGGCTTCACAGAAGTTTATAACGTTGAGCTATGAAAAGAAAAAAATTTTTTTTACCACAAAACGGTTTCTTCAACTAGGTAGCTTTTTTGTCCACAAGGGTATCAGGAAAAAAATGCACCATAAAATGTATTGTGCATTTTCTCCTGAGTACGCAGATACCTCTTATGTGGTGGAAATCAAATGTTTGGACACACGGCAGTGCTCGGAAGGCAAGGAGCGCCATTTGAATTTTTGAGTGCAAAATTAGCTGCACTCATTAGCGGACGCCATGTCGGGTTTGAAGACCCCCTGAGGTGCCTAAACAATGGAGCTCCCCCACAAATGACCCCATTTTGGAAACTAGAGCCCTCAAATATTTTTTCTACATGTTTGGTGAGCACTTTGAACACCTGGGGGCTTCACAGAAGTTTATAACGTTGAGCTATGAAAAGAAAAAAAAATTTTTTACCACAAAACTGTTGCTTCAACTAGGTAGCTTTTTTTTCACAAGGGTATCAGCAAAAAATTCACCATAAAATTTATAGTGCATTTTTTCCTGAGTACGCAGATACCTCATATGTGGTGGAAAGTAATTGTTTGGGCGCATGGCGGGGCTCAGAAGAGAAGGAGCGCCATTTGACAGCAAAATTGGTTGGAATCATTAGCGGACGCCCTGTCACGTTTTGGAGACCCCCTATCAGGGCCGGCTCCAGGTTTTTGTGGGCCCTGGGCGAAAGAGTCTCAGTGGGCCCCATCCACACATAGACGTGCACAGATACATACACATACAGGCACACGTACACATACTTATTTAAAGAGAAATTCACAAAAACACATAAATAATCATAAATCTAGACACAGTCAAATACACTGACATACATAGATACACATCATACATACACACACACATTATTTTTATATATTTATCCTGTATATATATTTCTAATATTGGGAAGCCGGCAACAGCCTCATTCACTTCCCGGCTTGTCTAACAGACATGGCCGCACATAGGGCACACTAACACTGCTGTATATACATCACAAGAGAGGCTGGGGACAAACACAATACTGGGGAGAATACATATTACTGAGGAAAGGGGTATACAGCTCTAGAGGAGGGCAGTGACTGAGGTGGGGGGGACAGCTGTGAGGTGGGGGGTTGACATGCAGCTCTGGGTGTATACAGCTCTGGGGTGGGGGGGACATACAGCACCTGGGTGGAGGGGACATACAACTCTGGGGGTATAGTAGTATGCAGCCCCATATTGTGTTATGAAGCCCCCATTGTCCTCCATATAGTATTATGTAGCCCCCATATGCACTATGCAGCCCCCATATAGCACAATGCAGACCCAGATAGCATTAGGCACCTTCATGTAGTATACAGCACACATATAGCACAATGCAGACCCAGATAGCAATAGGCACCCTCATGTAGTACACAGCCCCTAAATACCACAGTGCAGAGCCAGATAGCATTAGGTATCCTCATGTAGTACACAGACCTATATAGTACAGTGCAGACCCAGACAGCACAGTGGAGAGCCAGATAGCATTAGGCACTCTCATGTAGCATACAGCTTGTATATAGCATAGCCTGTATATAGCACAGTGCAGAGCCAGATAGCAGTAGGCACCCTCATGTAGAATACAGTGATTAATACTCAGTGGCGTAACTAGAGTTTGATGGGCCCTGGTGCAAAATTTGGACCGGGGCCCCCCTCCACGTACACCGACACTTAGGGTGCGGGATAATGACACTGACACTCGGGGTACAGGATAATGATGCTGACACTTGGCTCTTACCCTCAGCACCCAGGTTTCCCATGATCTGAAATCCCTCTATCAGTACCCAGCTTTCCCATGTTCTGATATCCATCTTTCCCTCAGCACCCAGCTTTCCCATAACAGAGTAAAGCTGGGTGCTGAGAGATGTATAGCAGAGCATGGGAAAGCTGGGTGCTGAGGGAAAGAGCCTTTTTCCCTCAGCACAAAACATTCCCATCCCATACTTGTATCTTTGTCCTCCTTGTATATAGATCTCCAAATACTATAATGGCCCCCACATAGCCTTCCATATAATATAAAGGGTCCCACATAACCCGTCATATATTATAATGCACCCCCATAGTTCTCCATGTATTATAATTCACCCCATAGTACTCCATATATTATACTGCACCACAGTCCTCCATGTTTTATAACGCACACCCATGTGTGACCATGTGTAAGGTAGCCTCCATATTTCTCCATTTATTATAATGTAGCCCCCATAGTGCTATATGTATTATAATGTAGCGCCATAAATCATCATATTGTATTATGCAGCCCCATACTCCTCCATGTATAATGCACCCCTAGTCCATGTATAAGGTGTCCTTCATTTTGTATTATGCAGCCCCATACTCCTCCATGTATAATGCACCCCTAGTCCATGTATAAGGTGTCCTTCATGTTTATTATGCAGTCCCATAGACCTCCATGTATCATGCAGCCAGCACCCCCAGGCCTCCATGTGTCATGCAGCCAGCAAAATAAAAAAACAAGTACCTCTCTTCTCCTTCCGACCCCTGCGACTGCAGCCCCCCTCACCCTCATGTCCCCTCTTTTCTTATTACCAGTCATGTGTCCATTATCTCCTTCAGGATTCAGTATCTTTGCTTTCTGCCCGGCATCCTGTGTCTCCTCCCACACAGTCACATGGGCGTGACATCATCGCAGGTCCTGCAGGATGGAGATTCCGTCTGCTGTGCAGGTCAGGACTAGCACTCCCGCTGATCCGGTCTCCTCGGCGCGTCGTCCATTGCTGTCGCTTGCTCTGACCTCTCAGCAGGCGCACAGTGATGACATCACCGCGGTCCTCTGCAGAGCTGTCAGAAGAACGCTGACAGTCACAGCGGGGAGAATGATAAGAGAGGGAGCGCGCCGCTCACTCTCTCATCATTGCTCTCAATTGTATCGGCACCTGCGATGCCGATGCAATTGAAAGCTCGATCCTCGGCGGGGGGCGGTGACAGCGCGGCCACCGGGCCCCCCTGAGTAGCGGTGCGCCACTCCTGCCACCGCGAGTGGGCCCCCCCGGCAGCTCAGGGCCCCGGCATTTGACCGGGTTTGCCGGGTGCTGGCACCGGCCCTGCCCCCTATGGTGCCTAAACAGTGGAGCTCCCCCACAAGTGACCCCATTTTGGAAACTAGACCCCACAAGCAGTTTATCTAGATATTTAGCGAGCCCCAAGGGGCTCCACAGAAGTTGATAATGTTGAGCCATGAATACAATTTTTTTTTTTCACCACAAAACTGTCACTTGAACCAGGTAGCTTTTTTTTCCACAAGGGTATCTGGAAAAAATGCACCATAAAACATATTGTGCAATTTCTCCTGAGTACGCAGATACCTCATATGTGGTGGAAAGTAATTGTTTGGGCGCATGGCGGGGCTCAGAAGAGAAGGAGCGCCATTTGACAGCAAAATTGGTTGGAATCATTAGCGGACGCCATGTCACGTTTGAAGGCCCCCTATGGTGCCTAAACAGTGGAGCTCCCCCACAAATTACCCCATTTCGGAACTAGACCCCTCAAGGAATTTATCTAGATGTTTGGTGAGCCCCTTATACCCCCAGGGGCTCCACAGAAGTTGATAACGTTGAACCGTGAAAATTATTTTTTTTTTTAACCACAAAATTTTTGTATCAACCAGGTAGCTTTTTTTTTTTACAACGGTACCAGGAAAAAATGTACCATAAAACATATTGTGCAATTTTTCCTGAGTACGCAGATACCTCATATGTGGTGGAAAGTAATTGTTTGGGCACATGGTGGGGTTCAGAAGAGAAGGAACGCCATTTCACTTTTCAAACGCACAGACGCAGTGCACTGATCGGCCGCTGCAGGACGCACGGTCGGATGAAATACAAAAAGCGTTGGGGATACGGAAAAAAAAAAGTCACGCCAAAAACTGACCACGGATGCAGATCCGTTATCTGCATCCCTGATCAGCGCTCGGCGGGACGCACGGACGGACGCGATACAAAAAGCATCGCAAATACGGAAAAAAGTCACGCCAAAAATTAAGCAGGGATGCCGATCCGTTATGTGCATCCCTGATCAGCGCTTGGCGGGACGCACGGATGGATGCGATACAAAAAGCGTCGTGAATACGGAAAAAAGTCACGCCAAAAATTGAGCAGGGATGCCGATCCGTTATGTGCATCCCTGATCAGCGCTTGGCGGGACGCACGGACGGATGCGATACAAAAAGCGTCGTGAATACGGAAAAAAGTCACGCCAAAAATTGAGCAGGGATGCCGATCCGTTATGTGCATCCCTGATCAGCGCTTGGGGGGACGCACGGACGGATGTGATACAAAAAGCGTCGCGAATACGGAAAAAAGTCACGCCAAAAACTGACCACGGATGCAGATCCGTTATGTGCATCCCTGATCAGCGCTTGGCGGGCCGCACGGACGGATGCGATACAAAAAGCGTCGCGAATACGGAAAAAAGTCACGCCAAAAACTGACCACGGATGCAGATCCGTTATCTGCATCCCTGATCAGCGCTTGGCAGGACACACGGACGGATGAGGTGTAAAAATGGACAGGATACAAGAAATAAAAAAAAAAAAAGTTATACTTACAGTACCAAGATGACTGACCAGAAGAGCTGCAGAGGAACAAGGAGGCAGTGAGATAGACAGCTTTACACCAGCAGCAGGCAGGACGTTGGACAGATCAGCAGAAGGACCCAGCGATGGAGGCAGATGTGATCGGGCCAGTGAAGACCTCGGACGACCCGTGAAGGCAGGTAAGAGGACGTCGGGAGAGGGGGATGGGGAGAGGGGGGGCAGAGGGGGCGGAGAAGCAAAGGCAGAGGGAAGGAACCTTGGAAGCAGAATAGAGATGACAGAGGAGGCAGGCAGATCGCGTGGGGAGCAGATCGGGATGCTGGGGGGCAGATCGGGGCGTAGGGGGGCAGATCGGGGGGGCACGGGCAGGGGCCTTCACGGGAGCGCGCAGGGAGCAGAATACTTACCATTAGAGCTGCAGCGGCGGTGACATCAGAGGCGGCGGCAGCAGCAGCGGTGGCGTGGTACCAAAAGTACCAGCCACTCCACGCTGCAGACATGTTGGGGGAGGGTCCCCAGACCAGGACAGGCCTGGGGAGGGCGGCCACCCGCAGATCAGACCGCCCCACTGCACACTGATTGGAGCGATTGCGCGTCATAGCACGATCGCTCCAATCAGTGCTGCAGGGGCTGGGGGCGACATGTTAGAGATCCGGCTATGATCTGCTGTAGCTGCTACAATAGATCATAGCAGGATCTCACAGTATCGCACTAATTCGTGCATTATTTTTGCCGAAATTAGTGCGAACGATGTGGTTGGCGGTTCAGATTTGAACAGCCAATCACATCGATCGCCTATGGGGGGTGGCGATGCCACCCCCCCCTGGGGTCAGGCAAAGGTCCCCTGCTGTAAGAAACAGCAGGGGACATCATTTGAAAGCCGTTGCTATGGCCACGGCAATCAAATGAAGTTTAGGCAGTAAAATTACGTCGTTAAGTCACGTTAAAATAGGACGTAATTTTACTGCCTGCGGTCGTGAAGGGGTTAATTTGTTTTATGTTTTTTACTGTACAGTATTTTGTATTAGTGTACTGTAATAATTTTATATGAACACAGTACATTTTTTTGTATTACTGTAATAAGTTTGTATAAGTACTGTAAATATTGTTGGGTTGTGGAACGCATTGTCTGCATTTCAATTATTTGCTATAGGAAAATTCACTTTGATATAAGAGTAACTTGGTTTAAGAGCTCACTCCCATAACCAATTATATTCGTAATCCAAGGTTCCACTGTATTTGGTATTTTTCGCCTGTTTTTCATTTGAGCCTAATTTGAAAAATGTTAGATGAAAATGATTAGTGGTCAATCTAAAATGGGCATAGACGCATGTTCAAATAATTGGAATAAAACCTTAGGCATCGGTGGGGACGAAGCTAAATGGATCAGTGTTGCATTGCTAGTACAGCTCTTAATGTTTTCCAGCAATTCAGTAGGATCCGTGGATGAAAGAGGATGTATGGAAAGTTTCCCTTATCATTTTTGCCTCAGACAGCAGTTGGTACCCCCATGGCTAGCTATCGTTGAAGTTTGTTCAGGAGAGCAATTCTAATACAACACAAATAGGTGCCATTAATGCAGTTAAGTGGACCAACTGGAAAATTTTTGTACCTGTTTTAGGCTAGTCTTTGTGTTTTTCGCCTGTTTTTCATTTGCACTTGATTCTTCTTCTAATTTATGCCTTTTTTAATCTATTTTATGTGTTCTATTTTTAATATTAGTTTTTCACTGTGAATGTAGTTTAACTTTTCTAGATGTTGTCACCTTAATTATCAGTTGTGACTTTTTGAAAAGTCATAATTTGCCCCAAATGTACTGCAGTCCACCCGAGCGATTTTATGTACTCAATAATGTTGTACCATTTTGTGAGATGTGTGACTCTTTCCACTAAAAAGTCACAAAAACAGATTAAAGATCAAACTAAAGAGCATTTTTTGAGTTCGCACAAAATTCATGAGTTGCGTTGGCATTTTGAATAATTTGGCACAAAAAACAATACTGTCAATCACTGGACAAAAAGAACATTGCTAATGATGAATATGGGCCTTAGTCTTAAGCTTCCCGTGTATGGCGACTGTGGTAGTCACATCTATTGCCATAATTACTACCCAGACTGTGTTGTAGCGTCGAATAGTTTAAAAGTGAATGAATGTAAGCAAATACATAAATAAATCTTTATTTTTATGTAGCGCTAACATATTCTGCAGCACTTTACATACATCAGGAACACTGACCCCATTGGGGCTCACAATCTAAATTCCCTATCTATATGTCTTTGGAGTGTGGGAGGAAACCAGAGTACCCAGAAGAAACCCATGCAAACATGGTGAGAACAAACACACTCCTTGCAGATGGTGTCCTTGGTGGGAATTGAACCCAGAACCCCAGTGCTGCAAGGCTGTAGTGCTAACCACTCAGCCACCGTGCCGCCCAACATGGTAATGTTATATACAAATGTTAAACAAGTTCAGAATATACTTTCAACTATAAAGCAAACATTTTCAAGAAAATACATGAGTAACTAAAAACACAGCTTTGTGTATTTCTAAATGGGAAGAAGACATTAAATAAACAGTAGATTGCTGACTCTCACTCTTTGGTGTTCTGGGATGATAGTAAATGTTAAAATTTCACATTCTACCTCCCTATATTCCGAAACTGATATCAATTCAATGAGTGATGGGAAAAGTAATTGTTCCATACCTGCCTTTAATAAATTAAATACTTGGCAGTTCGTAACCCACAGATTATTTAAGGCGCAGTGCTTCTTTTCAGATGCCAAGTGGGAATGTTGAGGTTTGTGGGATACAAGTGATCCCTCGATCTGACCGTTGTTCCGAATTAAAATGTCGTTTGTGCACGGCGAAAAAGAATAATAATTAATTGGAATCAATTATAACTCTTCCTCTCACGACCAAGGCTGAGGCAAGACTGAAAATCTTTATTCTCGGACAATTAGACCACGAAGTAAAAGGGGTGTAAACAAAAGTTTTAGTCCAATCAAGTATCGTAGGTCAGGGCTTCATGACGTAGAGAGATCTGCATATCCTCCTTGGATTGGTCAGTCCAGGCTCCAGGAATTTCTTTTGTCCATCTGTCTTGGGTGCAGAACAGGAAATAGCAGCCATCTTCAAGCTATACATATATATATATATATATATCCTAGTATATACTGAGTCTAAGGAAAATACCCTGAATATGCAATATACATATATACATGTTAGTAAGAAACAAAAGCATTCACAAATATGTGTGTTAGTTCACCTCTATTGAACTATATAACTGAGTCTATGAAATGGCTGAATTAAGTATTTTTGGATACTCAATTCTTTATTCTCAACAGTCCCCCCTAAAGACTTACTTCTGCCATTTCTGAATTCTAAGGGTACTGTGTTCCCTTAGGAAGAGAGGTAGAAAGATCTGTTGAAAAACCTGCCTAACTGAACGTTGAAACATGGGCGGAAAGGGGAAAGGGGTTTCCTTCACCGGTTTGAGACCAAGGACTCCTAGGCGAGTCCTCACCCTTTGTAGTTGGACTTTCCCATGTCTCAAGGTTCTCTAAGTCCTCTCTTCTAACTGTTCTGGCAATGCTGGTCTAAGACTGTACAGGGTTTTCCGAAAAGGATAAGTATGAGCAGAATGCTCAGTGCAGCTCTGGTTGATTAACCCTTCTACAATGCGAGGTGTGGATCCATAGATGTTTCTGTGGTTGGATCAGCTCCTCTAATGTTGACTCATGGCTCTTTCTCGCTTGGCCTTTAGGATCAATCAGTCTCCTGACTGGAGACCATATGCTAATAGCTCTGATTTAAGATCTGGAATTGGAGAATACACCTGTTTATCACACTATTCAGTCAATTATATAAAAATATACATATCTATGCTAAACCAAAAAACAACACTTTACATACATCAGGAACACTGACCCCATTGGGGCTCACAATCTAAATTCCCTATCTATATGTCTTTGGAGTGTGGGAGGAAACCAGAGTACCCAGAAGAAACCCATGCAAACACGGTGAGAACAAACACACTCCTTGCAGATGGTGTCCTTGGTGGGAATTGAACCCAGAACCCCAGTGCTGCAAGGCTGTAGTGCTAACCACTCAGCCACCGTGCCGCCCAACATGGTAATGTTATATACAAATGTTAAACAAGTTCAGAATATACTTTCAACTATAAAGCAAACATTTTCAAGAAAATACATGAGTAACTAAAAACACAGCTTTGTGTATTTCTAAATGGGAAGAAGACATTAGAGAAACAGTAGATTGCTGACTCTCACTCTTTGGTGTTCTGGGATGATAGTAAATGTTAAAATTTCACATTCTACCTCCCTATATTCCGAAACTGATATCAATTCAATGAGTGATGGGAAAAGTAATTGTTCCATACCTGCCTTTAATAAATTAAATACTTGGCAGTTCGTAACCCACAGATTATTTAAGGCGCAGTGCTTCTTTTCAGATGCCAAGTGGGAATGTTGAGGTTTGTGGGATACAAGTGATCCCTCGATCTGACCGTTGTTCCGAATTAAAATGTCGTTTGTGCACGGCGAAAAAGAATAATAATTAATTGGAATCAATTATAACTCTTCCTCTCACGACCAAGGCTGAGGCAAGACTGAAAATCTTTATTCTCGGACAATTAGACCACGAAGTAAAAGGGGTGTAAACAAAAGTTTTAGTCCAATCAAGTATCGTAGGTCAGGGCTTCATGACGTAGAGAGATCTGCATATCCTCCTTGGATTGGTCAGTCCAGGCTCCAGGAATTTCTTTTGTCCATCTGTCTTGGGTGCAGAACAGGAAATAGCAGCCATCTTCAAGCTATACATATATATATATATATCCTAGTATATACTGAGTCTAAGGAAAATACCCTGAATATGCAATATACATATATACATGTTAGTAAGAAACAAAAGCATTCACAAATATGTGTGTTAGTTCACCTCTACTGAACTATATAACTGAGTCTATGAAATGGCTGAATTAAGTATTTTTGGATACTCAATTCTTTATCCTCAACAGTCCCCCCTAAAGACTTACTTCTGCCATTTCTGAATTCTAAGGGTACTGTGTTCCCTTAGGAAGAGAGGTAGAAAGATCTGTTGAAAAACCTGCCTAACTGAACGTTGAAACATGGGCGGAAAGGGGAAAGGGGTTTCCTTCACCGGTTTGAGACCAAGGACTCCTAGGCGAGTCCTCACCCTTTGTAGTTGGACTTTCCCATGTCTCAAGGTTCTCTAAGTCCTCTCTTCTAACTGTTCTGGCAATGCTGGTCTAAGACTGTACAGGGTTTTCCGAAAAGGATAAGTATGAGCAGAATGCTCAGTGCAGCTCTGGTTGATTAACCCTTCTACAATGCGAGGTGTGGATCCATAGATGTTTCTGTGGTTGGATCAGCTCCTCTAATGTTGACTCATGGCTCTTTCTCGCTTGGCCTTTAGGATCAATCAGTCTCTTGACTGGAGACCATATGCTAATAGCTCTGATTTAAGATCTGGAATTGGAGAATACACCTGTTTATCACACTATTCAGTCAATTATATAAAAATATACATATCTATGCTAAACCAAAAAACATCTTACATAAAGACCTGCTTATTGCAAAAAGAAAACCATATACATTTTATACACGATTTGCCAGTTTCCACTTTTCTATAAAATATACACTTTTTGTAAACACATTTTTCTTTACATACCACCTTCATGTGCTTCTCAACAATAATGTCGTTTTCTGCACTGAAATGCCTCTGACCAAACCTGGAGAGAAATTTACACAACACGCACAGACTTGCATACAACATGCTCATGATATACATCTATAATCAGTTTGCAGTCTCTAAGAATGGGTAGAGTAGGTGCAGGGTGTTTCTACGGACTCTTTACAGTTTTTTTCTCACTTCGTTCTAGGCACATGTCTTACAAGACTGGGTGAGTCTGCCCACCTGAGTACTGAACCCTTGTGTCACCAAAGCACACACTGACAATTGTCTTTCACAGATGTTACCTGGGCCATCATTAAGAAGAGCTCTCATGGCAGAGAAAGCTTACCACCCTTTGTCCACAGACCTTCCTCAGTCAGCTGGCTCCCTGCATGTCACACTCCATTCCTTGTTGATTTACTTGTTCCTGTAGGGATTTAAGAACACAAGGAGTGACAGAAGTCACTGACGTGACTGGTGTAACCAAGGCATGGTCGGTATTGGTGAAAGACTCTCAACTCTAGGCCCGTTCACTGCTTCTTGGTCAGCTGCACCTGTGCGAGGATCTCCATCCGAATCCATCAGCTCAGATCTAGACTTTCTTTTCGGCATACCTAATTCATTTGACAACAGGAAAAAATCTACAACCTACATACACCTCTAAAGACTCTTACCCACTCCTGTTCTACCCATCTAGAGAGGCATTAATGCATCACTGTCTCCTGTATCAATAGGATTGGAGGGAGTGGTCGAATTTAGACTACCTCATGTGGTGTAAACAGCAGCATATCCAGTGCAGAATCGAGCACCATCTGGTTTTATCTATAAAAACAAAACTAAAAAAATATACATTAGATCATTCTTATAACTTTATCTCTGATCATAATACAGTTAGTAGTCATCTATACTTCACATCACTGAGAATACTTAATAAATAAACAAATAAATAAACAAATAAACATATAAGACAAGACTTTCCTATTTCAGTTAACAGATATACCTCATAGTAATCTAATAAACATAGCCTGTGGGAAAAAGGTCAGCTTCAAAACCTATCTAATATGCCTACTGCACCCTCGAAGAAACTGGAGAATATAATTAATACCTTATTCCCCCCTTGTTTAATTGTTTATTTACCAATATGGCAAAATTCAGCGTTTTTATACTGGTATTCCCTAAAAGAAAAAATAAAACAGCAGGTAATAAATTAGCTACATACTAAAACTTAAAAAGAACAAACACTGAAAATAACGTATATCTCACAACAATATACATTACTGGGAAATTTTAAACCTTACAATAAACACTGTATCCATAAAGAAAAGAAAAACCTTTCATAGTAGAAACAACTGAGACATGATGAAATGACAGCTGTGACTAGGCGACTAACCTGCAAAAATATATGAATTGTTTAGAAATAATCGTAAAAACAGAAAAGGTGATAGAGTCACAAAATAAAAATATATTGTTCAAATAAATCGCCATTAAAAACAAAACAACACAAATTATATCGCACATCCCATGAAATCTAATATTCCCTATTCCGGTATAAGCAGTAAACTAAAAATGGGAAATCCTGAACTCTAAGGGTTAAACTAAACTTACGTCACTATTGGGGAAAGACACATTCCATTCTTATCTCTGACTTTATCAATTCAGTAAAAAAAATTTCACTTACTTATCTTTGACTTGCATGTATTGGATAGCTGAGTAAACAAATATACTATTTATACTTATTCAAATGTGTTAGTCATTTATACCACAGAACACCTCCCACCGGGGATGGGTGGAGAGCTTTGAACAAAGAGCCATTGCGAGGGGTGTGGCTTATGAGGTGTACTGCCATCAGTGGGTGTAGCAAGACGGCTGCCACAGGAAGTTCCAGGCACCTGACTTCCGGGTGTAGCATCCATGTTGTGACTCCCTGGGTGTACTGGGAGTGGCTGTAACTACGTAGTAAACCAGGGATACTTTTAGTGCCTGTAAATTTGCATTCCAGCATACAAAGGAGAGATTTGATTAGCACCAGATATAATGACTTCTAAAGGAAAATCATGAGGCACAGCTAGAGAAAAACATTTAGTGATTCTACAAACAGCAACAGACAGTGAATAGGGTCTTTGTCCTCCAGTATACTCTCACTGGAGATTAATCTGAACTTCAATACATGGGTTGCAGCCTGCCATCTAGTGGTAGTCCAACGATTTTACACAACCTTTTGCAATCTTTTATATTTTTTGCGTTTTTTTTTTTTTTGTAACTAGGGCGACAGCGTTCTCAGCTCCTACTAAAAACAACATATTTATCTTTTGAACAGAGTATACAGTGCTTAATTGGACCGGCCGTTCCAACGGAGTCCTTTCTCGCCTCGTCCGCGTTTGTAACACGCTGACAGTGACTCGCGTCTAATACGCAGGAGAATCCGCTAACTCCAGCACCCTTACCTCAACTAAAGTGAGTTCCTTTCCCGCCTTGTCTGCCACGCAGACAGTGACATGCGCCTGAACCGCAGGGGAATACGCTAAATCCACTTTAAGTTAACAGAACCCTTCCCGCCTCGTTTATTATCTATCCAACATTCAATATTCAATATTTAATATTTAATATTTAATATTTAATATCTAATATCTAACAAACAGTGGCTGTGTCATCCGCAACACAGGGGAATCGCTAGTTCTCATACTTCTGTTCAAAAACAAACAATTTAAAAAAACTGAAAAATGCATGAACCCGTTAATTTCTCTCTAATCCAAACCAAAATAACACTTGTCTTTCTTTCAAATCATTACAACTCTGTTTGCTTTACTATACAAAGGCTGCAGCTATCTCCTGTATGTTACCCCACTGACCCCTCCTTTCTCTTCACTGCAAAGAGCTGCGCTGTTTTGACCACCGGTGTCTGCCTCTTCACTCCTCCACCCCCCTTGTTTCTCAGCTAAAAGACAGCAGGGACGTAGCTATGTAATTCGATCTCTGCTCTTTCTCAAGCAGACGGTGAGCAATGGCCAACACACACACTGACCTCCCTTCTCCTCCACAGAACAAAGACAGCAGCTGCGTCTGTGTGGGCTCTATCAACCCCCCTTCTTTCTAACACACACAAACTTTCCTCTTAGTGGAGAAATGCAGGCAGTGGGTGATTAACTTCCCCCCCTGCTTTCTTTGTCTAAGAGACTGCAGGCACAGCGCGTAATACAACTCCCGCTCTCTGTCCCGTGTAAGCAGCCAGTGAGGGACTGACCCCCCTTCTTCCTTTGTTCACAGCGAAGAAGAAAAAAACTACAGGCAATTAACTCTTTGAAAACTAAATCAGAGCGTATAATCTACAAGCTATCTATAAAGCTAAAAACTCTGTTCACAATTGGCAATAAAAAAACAAACGATCAGATCGTATGACCCACGGACCCTATGACGCTATGGGGTCTGGGTCCGTCCCTTTGTTCTTAAACTACCAGCGAAAGATTCAAGCCCGCTAAGGGTCAATAGCGTCAACCCCTTCCTCAGTTCAGGGATCAGACCTCTCGCCACAAATCGCCGAAATCGCAGGTAGTACTCATATACATTATATATGACACTTACCTGCAATTTTGAGTGATCAGCTCCTGTTTCGGCGGCCTGTGGGCACTAGGAAACGATCCCTCAGATCCGAGATAGAAGTTCGGCCAATCTTTCTTACGGTATCTCAGCAGTGCCTCCAGTTGTTGAGGTTTGTGGGATGCAAGTGATCCCACGATCTGACCGTTGTTCCGAATTAAAATGTCGTTTGTGCACGGCGAAAAAGAATAATAATTAATTGGAATCAATTATAACTCTTCCTCTCACGACCAAGGCTGAGGCAAGACTGAAAATCTTTATTCTCGGACAATTAGACCACGAAGTAAAAGGGGTGTAAACAAAAGTTTTAGTCCAATCAAGTATCGTAGGTCAGGGCTTCATGACGTAGAGAGATCTGCATATCCTCCTTGGATTGGTCAGTCCAGGCTCCAGGAATTTCTTTTGTCCATCTGTCTTGGGTGCAGGACAGGAAATAGCAGCCATCTTCAAGCTATACATATATATATATATATCCTAGTATATACTGAGTCTAAGGAAAATACCCTGAATATGCAATATACATATATACATGTTAGTAAGAAACAAAAGCATTCACAAATATGTGTGTTAGTTCACCTCTACTGAACTATATAACTGAGTCTATGAAATGGCTGAATTAAGTATTTTTGGATACTCAATTCTTTATCCTCAACAGGAAGACACGAGGGTCAGGGGTGCTTTTGTACACTGGCCTGGCTGTCTTTAGAAAAACCACATGGACAGGGTCTAGTCTCACAGAACTCCCATACTGCTGCCCCATGGGCAGAACACTACTCAGATAACACTTTTCTCCCATTTCCCCCCTCAGACACCACATACCAGCTATCGCGCTGTTTGAACATTCCCTTGAAGTGCTCACACAACCCGTTTGTTTCAGGATTGTGTTGTGGGTTCAACTCCATGTTTCTCCCAGTGGGTGTGAATCAGCTCACCTTCAAATTAGGCCCCCTAGTCGGTCAATACCTTTTGCAGAAACCCTACTTAATAAAAGTTGTCCAGTAGAGCTTGAGCCACCTGTTCCGCATTTATGGATGACAATTCAACGGTCTAGAGGTAGCAGGTGGCAAAGTAAACCAGAATGAGGATAATTTTTATCTTCTTGAGATGGCTAAGGGGCCTACTAAATTGATGGCAACCCTCTGGAATGGTTCACCTAACAAGGTTATGGATTAGAGTAACGCACAACAGGGGCTCCCCCAAGAGACTCGGTATTTCTGCACCTCTTGAGTGACCCTTGTCCAACATAATTACTCAGCAGGCAGGCATGGAACTTTTTGACCCCAATGTGCCCAGCTGCAGAAATGTCATGGGTCACGTTCAGGAGTTGAGTACTGTACTGTTCAGTACTGCTGGAGTATCATGGAGCTGATGGATACGGATCCAGGGTTTCTCTGTGAAGGATGTGGGCTTTTCCAGATATAATAGTCCCTTCTCCCATCTATACATCTCCCCATGATTTCATTCCCCAGGCTGCTTAGAAACAGCTGTGGCAGAAGGCACAAGCTCTAAGGCTGAGAAAGGCTGATCTTTCTCAGCCTTAAAGCTTGTGGCTTCCATAGCAGCTGTTTATAAGGTATATAAAGGGTTGTGTCAGGCAAAACTTTACAAGGTCAGCTACCTCCCTATTTTATAATTTTTTTTTACCAGGTAAGACCCTATTGCACATGTTTGTCCACAGCTCGCTCCATTCCCCAGGTCAAACAGCCGTGTAGCCGTACTGCAGACAAGCTTTAGGGTGGGAGTAAAAAAGTTGGGCTTCCAAAACTCCTAATGATCTATCTATCTCTCCCTCCAGTCAATGGACACAGTCTGGTAAAGTGTACTCAATGTCATTGGCTCAAAGGAAGATGATGAAGGCTTGGAATGTGGGTTATTTTGGAAGTGGTGGGAGAAGGATCAGGGTGCTGCTTGGCTTGTATGTGGGTGAAGACTGTGACAAACTGGCTGGATAATCATTGTCCTAGGTCTTTCCCCAAAATAACAGGTTAGCCCCACTTCGACCTCTCCCTGGTTGGTCCCTCAGTCCAACTGCACAAGTTTGCTGACCCCCAGCCAAGAAGATGGTCACTTGGTAGCTTGATAAATGGTGTTCTGGGGGGGACAATATCTGGGCTGGCCATGGTGATGGAAGACCCAGTGTTCTGAAGTCCCTGGGCCTGAATGTCACTGACCTTGACCTTGTTGGATGTAGCGATGGAGGTTGGCTGGTATAGGGTGGCCAACAAGCCGAAAGGGTGTAGATAGTGCAGTCATGGCGAACCTTTTACAGGCCGAGTGCCCAAACTATAGCCCTAAACCCAATTTTTTTTCCAAAGTGCCAACCAATCCTATTATGTAAATAATTGATTGTAACCTTACTTTTGTCGTCTTCTCTTCTCTTCAGCAGGGAGCATCACGCTCATGCTTACCACACATTGGAGCTGAGCCCCTGCCCTTTCCAGACACAGCAGTTGATCTTTCTGGAAAAAATTGCAGCATATTAGACAGATTTTAGCATGGAAAGCAATCAGGTGTCACCCTGTAATCCACATCTACATTTCAAAGTCTGAACATCTTGAAATCCCATAAAGACGTACGAGTTGCTCCCCTCCCCTTTCATTCTGTAATTCTGTCCCCCTTCCTGGGCCACTTTCTGGTAAACATGTCCCCCATCCTGATATATATTTCCTACATTCTGGTATATTTGTCCCCATCATGGCCCCATCCTGGTAAATGTACTCCATCCTGGTAAATGTACTCCATCCTGGTAAATGTCCTCCATCCTGGTAAATGTACCCCATCCTGGCATGTTCCCCCATGCTGGTAAATGTACCCCATCCTGACATATTGCCAATCCTTGTAAATGTTCCCCCATCCCGGCATGTACCCCATTCCTGGTAAATGTCCTCCATCCTGGTAAATGTTCCCAATCCTAGTTAATTTACCCCCATCCAGGTAAATTTACCCCCATCCAGCTAAATGTCCCCCTTCCTAGCATGTACCCCTTCCTGGTAAATGTTCCCCTTCCTGGTAAATGTACCCTATCGTGGCATATTTCCTCCATCCTGGCATGCATGTTTCCCCCATCCTGGCATATATGCTTTCCCCATTCTGGAATGCATGTTTCCTCCATCCTGGCATGTATGTTTCCTCCATCCTGGCATGCATGTTTTCCCCATCCTGGCATGATGTTTCCTCCATCCTGGCATGTATGTTTCCTCCATCCTGGCATGTATGTTTCCTCCATCCTGGGATGCATGTTTCCTCCATCCTAGCATGTATGTTTCCTCCATCTTGGTATGCATATTTTCCCCATCCTGGCATGCATTGTTTCCCCATCCTGGCATGCATTGTTCCCCATCCTGGCATGCATTGTTCCCCATCCTGGCATGCATTGTTCCCCATCCTGGCATGCATTGTTCCCCATCCTGGCATGCATGTTTCCTCCATCCTGGCATGTATGTTTCCTCCATCTTGGCATGTATGCTTTCCGAAAAACCAAAACAGAAAAAATACTCCTAAAATCAATATTTATTAAGGTAAAATATTAAAAATGCTCAAACATACAGAGCATAATAACTCTTATATTATCAAAAGTAGTTTACTGGTCACGTGAAGTGAGTGGGAGGACAAGAAGGGTACAAAACCAGCTCTGTGCCGTCATCTTCATCTGCACAACAGAACAATTTTTTAGGCACAAGGGACCCCTACCCAGTTCGGAAAAGATACAACAGAAAAAAGAAATGGTAACTAGGGGTCAGATGGAAGGCCAGCAGATTGTTAATCTCTCTAGCTACAAGCTATCTGCTATGGAGGAAAGAGTCTTGAGCTATGAATTATCCTTTGTCCCGACTACACGCTTTGACGCGTTTGTTTGGGTCAAGGATCTCGAATTATTTTTGAGAAAGCTCCGTTGGAGGAAACATTTTAGACACAATGACCTTGATGAATGCGATAGATTGGGGATTCCTCTTAACATCCTCCCAGACGTTAGACTTCTGGCTGGCTTGGCAGAAACTGATAGTAGCTATACTGGCAGGGGCCCGTTTACCAGTTTGAGACCAAAAAATAGGAAGATGCCACCGCCAACTGAATGCACTAGCATTGACATCTTCTCTACATTGGTAACTAAGGAAATTCGAAAGATCAATCCGGGCTTTAATAGTATCAGAAACAACCTTACACAAACTGAGAGAGAAGCATTATCAACACTTGATGCAAATCAGTCCATAACGATAAAGCCCTCCGATAAAGGGGGCAACATTGTTATCATGGATACAGAAAAATACCGTCGTTTGTGCCTTCAGCTACTATCAGATAAGGATACCTATGCTGTTTTGCCTGCAGACCCGACCCCCAAATTCAAGGTTGCCCTGCTTGAGATTGTAAATGAGGGTTTTGAGAAGGGACTTATATCTAAGGATGAGATGGACTTCCTTGTCCCTAAGGAGTGTATGATTGCTACCTTTTACTCCACCCCTAAGATCCACAAGGGCCTTGACCCTCTTAAGGGCCGCCCTATAGTGTCAGGTATTGACGCTATGGGGCAAAACCCTAGTATCTATCTGGACAAGGTCCTTAGGAATTTTGTTAACACACAGCCATCCTTTATAAGGGACACGTCAGATCTCCTAAGTAAACTCGACGGTATACAGGTGGATGATGACACGATCCTTACATCCATTGACGTCGAGCAACTTTACAGTTGCATACCGCATGAGACTGGTGTACGGGCTGTAAGCTATTACTTGGAGATGAGGGGGATACAATATAGGGAGCACAACTCTTTCATCCTTAAGCTCCTCATGTATATACTTACTCATAACTACTTAATCTTCCATAATAAATTCTACCACCAGCTCAGGGGTACTGCAATGGGGAGCCCTTGTGCTCCCACATATGCAAACATGTACCTGGGCTGGTGGGAGGATGTAGTGGTGTTTGGGGACGAGGATGTCATCTGGAACCCCCAGATATTATTCTGGGGGCGTTACATTGATGACATCCTCGTCCTCTGGAGAGGGGGAGCAAACTCTTTCCTTGATTTTGTGGCACACCTTAATGATAATAACCTCGGACTTAGGTTCACATGTGAGGTGGGGGGTGACAGATTGCCCTTCCTGGATATCCTCCTCACAAAAAATAGGGATGGCACTCTAGGTACTACGATCTACCGCAAGCCGACAGCGACTAATAGCCTGTTAAGGTGGGAAAGCTATCACCCTGTTGCCCTACGGAGGGGTATCCCTAAAGGGCAGTTCCTCCGTCTTAGGAGAAACTGCTCGTCCCTTCATGACTTCCAACAAAAATCTGGGAGCCTAGGGAACAATTTTAGGGATAGAGGATACCCTAATTCTGTCATTAGATCAGCGTATGAGTCTGCTCGGGATCAAAGGAGAACTACACTATTAGTCACTAAACCTAAACGTGAACAGGAACAAATCACCAGATTGATCGGGTCATATGATGATCAAAATACTAAGATCATGCATATCTTGAGAAAGCATTGGGGAATATTAACGTCTGACCCTGATCTGAGTGATTTTATTACCTCCTACCCCAGTGTCACTTACAGGAGAGGTAAAACGATCAAAGACCATTTGGTACACAGCCTCTTTGTGCCAGAAAAATCACCTGGCACATGGCTTGATAGAAAACCATGTGGCACCTTTAAATGTGGTTCATGTAAATTCTGCGCATATATAGATCAAAGCAAAACATTTACCAACTTGGAATCAGGTAGGGTTTTTTACATCAGGGATTTTGTCAACTGTCGAACGGAGGGTATAGTATATAGGTGTACATGCACATGTCCACTTAGCTACATAGGAAAGACGAGACGCCAATTACGTGTTCGCATTGGGGAGCATCTGGGCGATATTGCCCATAAGCGTGACACACCTATAGCTAGACACGTTAACAACTGTCACCAGGGGGATCCCAAAAGTATTCGGTTTCAGGGAATTGAGGCCGTTCCGATGCCAACCAGGAGGGGCAATTGGGACAACAAAATACTTCAGAGGGAAGCCCGATGGACCTTCCTCCTTGATACGGTGTATCCGAAAGGCCTCAATGAGGTCTTGAGCTATATTAGTTTTATCTAGGATAACTGGCCATACCCTTTGATTATAAGTCTCTCATCTCTGCGTCCTCCTTATTCCATTTTTCTCATGTTTTTCCTCCTTCTTTCTAGTTTATTTGGTTTTAATTAGTTGGGTCTTTTCAGGTTGCTCTAGCCTCTGCTGTTCCTGAGAGGTATTTAATTATTAATATAGCCAGGTTCTATTTTAGTACTTTTGGAGTATTTACTCTATTAAAGTTTATTTCTTGTGCCTTCATATAGTCAACATACATTCTCCTGTTACTCCATCCCCTATACAATACTCATGGCGACTGGTGTCGTTATTTATATTGGCTTTCGCTATTTCTTCCTCCCTTTAAGCCCCACATTTTATCAATAATCTTTATGGCATGTATGAGACATGTTTTTACTTATGCCATTATTATTATCTGTAGTAGATGGCTACTTGTCTCCAACATTGTGTGCAATGGGCCGGTAATATGATCACCAGCCATATAGAATCACTGCGCATGCGAGCAGGACAGATATGTGGTTTGCTTATGCGATTTCCGGTTCCGCCTACCACAGTGCAGATAGCGGCATTGACCGCGAAAATATGGGGATCGGTTCGCCGATGCCTTTCCGCGCAGGAGCGGAAGTGACGTCTGATGGTTCCGATGTCACTTCCAGTTTGGCCGCGCGGTTCCGCCTACCACGGTGCAGATAGCGGCATTGACCGCGAAAATATGGGGATCGGTTCGCCGATACCTTTCCGCGCAGGAGCGGAAGGGACGTCTGATGTCTCCGATGTCACTTCCGGTTTGGCCGCGCGGTTTTGGAAGTGACGTATCTTCTGCATAGCGGCCACTTCCGGTGATTTGCCGCGAGGACAGGAAGTGCTTCTTAAGTGGTAGCTGGCATCTATACATAAAAAGACATCATAGGGAAGGCTGCACTGCTTTGCGTCTCAGTACACCATGGTCATTGTACCTGGAGCATGAACTGGGAATATCTGCCAGACGACTTGCCCATCATCTTAGGCCACTGATGTCGGTCTGCTTACATTAAGAAAGCCAAATTTACCAAGGTATGGAAATGGATAACCCTTTACGTATTGGCTTATGGAGAATGTATGTTTATGCTGTGGATGTCATTGTATGTCCTAATTTGGGAAATCGATCTCTTTTTCTGTCCAGATATAAAAACTGATGAAACTGATGTGTTCGGATATGATGAAATCCTTGGTTCTTCTTCCCCTGATGAACCCCTAAGATAAAAATATAGGGGGGAAACGCGTCGGGATTTGGATTGTTATCAGTGACCCCAGCAGATAAGTTCCCTGCTGGGATTATATGCTATTATTTCACATCATCGGTATATTGGTATCTAATATCATCTTTTTTAACTGTGCATGAATATACATATGTACAGTGATAATTGGCTACTACTGCATGAGGAGCATACTAAAGAACTGTGTATGGATTCCCAAATTTGATGCAAAAAATATATTATACAGTAGTTAATCTTGCTTTTTCTTCCCTTATTTAAGGATAAGCTGCATCAGGGTTACCAATCTGTCTAGGTAACCATATATGATAATGACCTATTGACTATTTTGCACTCTCACTCTTGGTGGTGGGTTTTCTTGCGACTTGCGGGTCGAAGGGACAGCTTAGGGACAGCCGACGAGGAGTGGGGGGTACCCAATACCTTAAGGTGCACCTCCGCTGGTAGGTAGCTAAAAGGGAGGGAGAGACCATCCCCTATATATCCCTAAGGACAATAGGCTACTCACATGTCCAATTAAAAGATCTGGAGCCATGCTACCTGGGGCTCACCTATAAACGTTGAGATAACTAGTGCCCCTTTCCTCACTAGCTGGTTTTGTACCCTTTTTGTCCTCCCACTCACTTCACGTGACCAGTAAACTACTTTTGATAATATAAGAGTTATTATGCTCTGTATGTTTGAGCATTTTTAATATTTTACCTTAATAAATATTGATTTTAGGAGTATTTTTTCTGTTTTGGTTTTTCTGCACGAACACTCCTAGTCTAATTGTGTTTGGTTGTAACATGTATGCTTTCCCCATCCTGGCATGCATTGTTCCCCATTCTGGCATGCATGTTTCCCCATCCTGGCATGCATTGTTCCCCATCCTGGCATGCATGTCACCCCCCCATGCTGGCATGTGTGTTCCCCCCCATGCTGGCATGTGTGTTTCTCCCCCACCCCATGCTGGCATGTGTGTTTCTCCCCCACCCCATGCTGGCATGTGCATTCCGCCACCCCCACCCCATGCTGGCATGTGCGTTCTCCCACCCCCACCCCATGCTGGCATGTGCATTCCCCCACCCCCACCCCATGCTGGCATGTGCGTTCCCCCACCCCCACCCCATGCTGGCATGTGCGTTCTCCCACCCCCACCTCATCCTGGCGCTGCCCCCACCCCCACCTTGGCACAGCCGCACACGAGTTATATAAAAAAAAAAAGCAACACACAACTTACCTTCCTGCACACGCTCCCCCGCTGCGCGCCGCTGGGTCCTCAGTTCCCACGTGGCCAGAAGACGTCATTACGCCGGCGCTGCTCGCTGATGCTCCTCCGTCTCCTAGGCAACACACCTGCAGCCTGGGGGAGGAGGAGTGTCAGAGCGAGGAGAAATGTCTCCTCCGCTCCAACACAGCTTTGTTCTGCCGGCGCGACTGCACCAGCAGATGAAACCGGCAGGATCAGGCGACAGCACACGTGCCAGTGCGTCACCCGGGGACCAGGGGGTACTCAGATCCGGGCCACGGGGTCACTCCTGTGGGTATCACGGTAGCGTGACCCGGTCTGTGATCCCAGGCTCCACAGTAAAAGGGGATTTGGTAAGGGAGATTGTCCGTGACGCCACCCACGGTTGTGGTGAGGTTTTGACACCACCGCTGCTCTGGACGGGGATCCCGGGAGTGATGGTATGGAGCAGCTAGATGTTAGTTCTCCCCTCCGTGGGTAGGGGATTGGTTGTCCCGGGGCCCGGTGATGGGGTAAGCAGGGAGCAGGGCGCAGTGCTGCGGTGTGGTGCCTGAGGGCACGGGCGTACTCACAAGTATTCCACACAGAGTCACTGGTAAACTAGGAATTGCCGGTGTCCGCAGCCTTCGGTACGGGGTGTTAGTGTCCCACACACGGTGCAGCAGCTCCTGTTGTTTCCCTGCAGCCAAGTGCCTTTTTCTCCACTCTCTTCCTCTTTCTCCTCAGCCGGGAACGGGGAATACACTCCCCTGTAGTGATCCGGGTCACCCAGGTACCGGGGGGCCACTACCCTGCCCGGCTACCTCTGGCCCCTTCCTCACTCACAGCCTGTCCCGGCCCTCTCGGAGCACGCTTCACCATCAGCCTGGGAGCTACAACTCCAGACTCCTCTTCTGTCTGCCTCTCCAAACACTCTGCTCCAGCCCCTCCCCTCTGCTCTGCTTTTCTCTTACACTGGGGGCTGTGGTTTGTCCTGCTGCACCGGTGTGAGATCAGATTACCAAGGAGGATTAACTCTTTCTGTGACAACCTGGCTTTGCCAGGGCGTCACACCAGCACAGTGGGCTCTGGGTGCCCCTGGTGGTACGCGTGCCATAGGTTCGCCATCACTAGCTCAGTACATAGATAGTAATATTTGAATATAACAATGAATAGTCATATAAAGTCCATAATATCTTTAGCACTTAAGATAGAACAATGTTATTATCTATACTTCTTATCATTTGCATATATATCTAATTTTATATTGAGCATAAGAACAGCTGTAACTATCAGCATGACCATATTTTGAAAACAAGATAGAAAGAGGAAGAGAAAAAGGAAGAAAGAAAGAACAACAACAACAGCCACATTGCATTATTATACCTCAATATACCATTGGACAGTGTTTCATATCCCAACATCTAATGGGAACCACCATCATCCACATAATCTCCCTCAAACCTCTGCAAGTATGTCTGGAGAAGAATTCCACAAACCCCAGATTTTGTTAAATTTTCCCGGGCACCCCCTATTATAATATACCACCCGTTCATAGACTATGGTTGCATTGACTAGTTTAACCCAGGACCGCACAGTCGGATTCTAATCTCCCATCCACCTCAGAGCTATTAATTTCCTAGCCAGAAACAATGCCTCTCTGAGAAATATTGTCATGTAATGATCCCAGGACTCTTCCTCAACCACCCCAAACAGGCATATCAAAGGGTCAGACAAAACAGGAATGGACACAATCGATGTCAGCAGAGATGTCACTCCCCGCCACTACGAAGATATATTGGGACAGCTCATAATCATATGTATGAAATTTGCCCCTGAGAGATAACACCTCAGGCACTCTGATGTACGAGAACGGCCCATACTAAATAATTGAGTTGGAGTAAGGTATGCCTGGTGGACAATGTAGCATTTAATCAACTTATTATTAACCGACGGGGATACCACAGTCGGAGATTCCAATATCTCTTCCCATTTCTCTCCCTGTAGAGAGGGAATTAGAGATTTCCATCTATCCTGGGCTGGCAAGGGGTCCGACTCCACCCCCACCGACAACAGGTAAGTATATATAGCTGAGATGAGGACTCGAGGTCCTTGTGATTTTAGAATACCTATCATAGGAAGTGATGATATCAATTTCCTCACTCCAATTTTCTGTATGTGGGATTGAATCGCTGTGCGAATCTGCAGGTATCTAAAAAACTGTGATCTTGGAACATTATATTCGATCTGGACTTGTTCAAAGGACTTGAAGGTTGTGGTTCCCGGGACAAAAAGATCACCTAATGCATTGACACTGTGAGTAGCCCAGAATTGCGCTCAGGGGTGATCTCCCAGAGTATGGAAGTGGCTATTCCCCCATAATGGGAGTTCCGCCACCACCCCTTCGAAGTGTACCACCCTCTTGGCTTGTCGCCAGACTAATCTTGCCAACCTGAGGAGGGGTAATTGCCGTGATGTTCTCAGTCCATCTGATTCCAGAAAACCCACTAAACAATCAGTCCCAGCCGCGTGTGCCAAGTGACTCTGTTTGGCAGCTGACATCCAGGCATCCAAGTCTGTAGTGCCCTAAGCTATCCCGCGAGGTAGTAGAGGAAGAACTCCGGTAAAGCCATCCCTCCCAGTCTTTTGGATCTCTGTAAAATGGATAACCGAAGTTTGGGTCTGGATTTCCCCCATATGAAAGAGGTAGTAAGCGAGTTCAACATTGAGAAGAAGGATTTGGAAACTGATACTGCACTATGTTTTAGTGTATAACTAAGCATTGGAAGTAATATCATTTTGATTAAATTTATTCTGCCAACCACTGACAGGAGTACCTTGCTCCACAAGTTATATTTAGGTTTAATGTGCTCCAGAAGTGGTGGTATACTCGTTTGCAGGTCTAGTGTATGGTCTTTCTGTATGTGTATTCCCAGGTATTAAAAGCTAGTTACCACTTGCAAAGGTGACCTACCCTCCATTGAAATTCCAGACCTGTTCATTAATGGCATCAAAGCAGACTTATCCCAGTTGATGTGTAGTCCCGAAAACTCCCCAAATTTATTTATAGTGTCTATAACCACCGGTAGAATCTCTTGCACTCGATCTAAGAAGACAACCATGTCATCCGCATACAATCCTATTTGATCTGTGCGGTCGGCTATATAGATTCCAGTGATCTGTGGATGAAAGCGGATTCTAATTCCCAAAGCTTCAATAACTAGTGCAAACAATGCTGGAGACAGAGGGCATCCCTGTCTTGTGCCCCGATTCAATGAGAAGGGTGTAGACATAGCACCATTGACTAGTATCCTGGCTGTCGGGGACCTATACAACATATGAATCCAATTACTGAATTTAGGCCCAAAGGCGAAACTCTGGAGGCAGGCAAATAAAAATGGCCATTCTACCGAATCAAATGCCTTGGCCGCATCCAGCGAGGCCAAGGACCCCTCGTTCTCCTGGACCAGTGTGCTATATTGCACTATGGACTGGGTCCGTCTTATATTTATAGAGGGTTTTTTCCCAGGAATAAATCTGGTTTGATCTGGGTGAACTATACTCAATGTGACTGAATTAAGCCTGGACGCCAGTATTTTGGTAAAGATCTTGTAATCCACGTTAACTAGGGATATAGAACCGTATGAACCGCAGTCTAGTGGGTCTTTACCCTCCTTCCTCAGCACGACTATATGTGCTTCGTATAAGGAGGTAGGTAGAGAGTCGCCGGCTGAAAAATGTGAGAAGACCTCTAAAAGAATCGGGGCCAATACGTCACAATATTTACTATAGAATTCTATGGGAAGGCCATCTGGACCGGGAGATTTCCCCCTAGCCATATCCAAGATGGCAGTAATCACTTCGTCCAGTGTGATGTCCGCCTCCAGAGACTCCCGTTGTGATCTACTCAAAGTGGGAAACTCCAAATCCGACAAATATGTCACGCAATTTTGAACTCCATGAGGATTTCTAGAAGTGTATTGGGTTTTATAGTAGTCACAAAAGCACTCTAAAATATCTTCAGGAGATGTAGCTATTGAGCCATTCATCCTCCGTATACCCAATATTGTATTTGAAGTGTTGTGTTGCTTAACCATATACTGTATGCCAATAATTTACTGGATTGATTTCCAAGCTCAAAATATGATTGTCGGTTAAAGAACAATTTGCGTTTGGACTTGGTCTCAGAGTGCTGCATATATAACCTATATGATTGCATCCAGGCCGCCCTATTTCCATCGGTTGGGGCCGATATATATACTGCCTCTGAGTCCCTAAGTCTCCCCTCTCCTATATCATCCTCAGTTTTAGTCACTCTTTTAAGATATGTTATGGTTGAAGACAAACACCCTCAAAGGTAGGCTTTAAGAGTGTCCCACACCAAATTAACCCCTTCAGCCCCGGGGCACTTTCCGTTTTTGCGTTTTTGTTTTTTGCTCCCCTTCTTCCGAGAGCCGTAACTTTTTTATTTTTCCGTCAATCTTGCCATATGAGGGCTTCTTTTTTGTGGGACAAGTTGTACTTTTAAATGAAACCATAAGTTTTACCATATGGTGTACTAGAAAACAGCAAAAAAATTCCAAGTGTGGAAAAACTGCAAAAAAAGTGTGATGGCACAATAGTTTTTGGGATGTTTTATTCACGGTGTTCACTATATGGTAAAACTGATGTGTGAGTATGATGCCTGAGGTTGGTGCGAGTTTGTAGACACCAACCATGTATAGGTTTACTTGTATCTAAGGGGTTAAAAAAATTCACAAGCTTGTCCAATAAAAGTGGCGCACGTTTTGCGCCATTTTAAGAAACACGTAGCGTTCTCATTTTTTGGGATCTATGGCTCAGTGCTGGCTTATTTTTTGCGTCTCGAGCTGTCGTTTCTAATGGTACAATTTTTGCGCAGATGCTACGTTTTGATCGCCTGTTATTGCATTTTGCGTAAAACTTGCGGCGACCAAAAAACTTAATATTGGCGTTTGGAATTTTTTTGCCACTACGCCGTTTACCATTCAGATTAATTGATTTTATATTTTGATAGATCGGGCATTTCTGAACGCGGCGATACCAAATATGTGTATATTTATTTATTTTTTAACCCTTTAATTTTCAATGGGGGGAAAGGGGACTGATTTGAACTTTTAGGTTTTTTTTTTTTTTTTTATTTTTTAAAACTTTTGTTTTACTTTTTTTTTAATTTTACTAGTCCCCCTAGGGGGCTATAGCGATCAGCAATCCAATCGCTCTTATCTATCTGCTGATCACAGCTATACAGCTGTAAACAGCAGATTCAGTCACTTTCTGTTTCTCTCTGCTCGCGGCCGAGGGAAAACGAAAGTGAAACTTCATAGCTGCAGGCGTCATCACATGACCCTGTGCTACGATGGCAACCACCGAAAGTCACATGATCACGCACGTGACTTCCGGTTGGGGCGGCGGTAAGTAAAAAACATGGCCGCGCGCATATAGATCTTGCTGCCAGACGTTGGCAGCGAGATTTAAGGGGTTAAATGTTGTGAGTGGAAGCGATTCCACTCGCAACATGCAGGCACACATGTTAGCTGTTGAAAACAGCTGATATGTGTGCTGACCGCCGCCTGCCCGTGGCAGGGGGCGGGGCTTAATGGGACACGCTCCATGACGGATTTATCCGTCCATGGTCGTGAAGGGGTTAATATTCCAGGGTTTAGGGTGGGCTTCCAGGAAATCCTCTATTTGGGTCAGAGTTCTATCAATTTGATCTATTAGTTTCAGCCAAAAGGGGTTTAACCTCGAAAAGGGTTTACCAACACCTTGGTTAGTCTTGATAGTAAGAATCACTGGGCTGTGATCTGATATGCCCCTGACACCGTGTACCCTGTCATCCACCCAGGTTGCGATATTGCTCGACCCAAAACTATAATCCAGTCGGGACAGCGTGCGTCTAGTAGAATAATGACATGTATATTCTCGGGTATTAGGATGCCGGAGTCGCCAAAGGTCAATCCACCCACCTCCCTCCGCACATTGCTGCAAATTAGTCAAGTGTGTGGCCGAATGTTGTCCCCCTCCATCCATCCGAAACCTGTCCTGCTCCTCATTCATCACAAGATTAAAATCCCCCATACATAACACATACGCATCTGGATAATTGAGGGCAAAGCTCAGTGCTTGTTTAAGAATGGAGATGCGAGCTGGCGGGGGTTATTAATACATAACAGCACATAATCTCTAGAGTTTATAGACGCATATATAAACACAAATCGCCCCTCCGGGTCACGCCTCACCACCTTCACTTCCCAACGGATATGTCTGTGGACCAATAGAGAGACACCCCTGGAGTATCTGGTGTGGAACGCATGTGCCGCCCATTGTACCCACGGTTTGTTTACTAGTCTGGCTGTGTCTCGTGTGAGGTGAGTCTCTACCAGTACCACCAGCTGGTTGGGCCTTGACTTGCTTAATTTGGGAGAATACCTTAATACGTTTTTTGGGCGATTTAAGGCCTCTGACATTCCAGGTCATAAATATCAGCTCTGATCCCATATCACATAGATTTTTTTATAGAACCAGGATCCCAGGTATAAGACGCTTCCTGACCTGCAATTAAGTGTGGTTAACCCTTCAACAGTAATAAGCCTGTCCCTGCAAAGAAATAAAGTTAATGCAATTGCAGCTGTAAACATAAAGAACCAATATCGAACTTCAGGATCTTTCCAATAAGTCCTGTAAAACATTTCAAACATCAATGGAGATACCACCACTGAATACAGTGTCCTGGTATAGGTGGTATAAGGGTGCACAAGATAGGGCTCCCAATTCACAAGAACCAATTCCTGGCCAATTCCTCCATTACTCGAGGCATGGGGAAGTCCCATCTGTTTCCAAAGGGGGCTTCAAGCAACCGTGGGAGAAGAGGGTCGCCAGGGGGCACAGAAAATGTCACCTAGGAAAGTAACCTCATTGCTTCTGCCCCTTAGGTTTCGGGTGTACCTGTAGCCAGTCCTCAGCCTCAGCAGGTGTAGTAAAAAACAGAGACGACCCTTCATGCACTATGCGGAGCCGGGCAGGGTACAGCATAGAGTAGATGATGTTCCGCTCCCTTAATTTGTTCTTCACCTCTATGAAGTGGGCCCTCTGTTTCTGGAGGTCCACCGAAAAGTCCGGAAAGATCGAGAACGCAGCATTATTGAACTTGAGTGGGCTCTTCTGTCGGGCCAGACAGAGTGCTGTGTCTCTATGTCTGCAGTTGAGCATCCTTGCTAAAAAGGGATGTGGTGGCGCGCCTGGAATAGGAGGCCTCGTTGGAACTCTGTGCGCCTTCTCCACCGCAAATGTCGAGGAGAACTCATCTCCGAGATTAGATTTCAGCCACTCCTCCAGGAATTGTTCCAGATGCTGACCTCCTGAGTGCTCTGGCAGTCCTATGATCCGTATATTGTTTCAACGCATGCGGTTCTCCAGATCGTCTGCTTTCTGGCGCCATGCATTTGCCGATCCGGCCATTGTGGTCATTTTTGTTTTGAGTGTTACAATTTGATCCTCCAGTTCAGACACTCAAGTCTCGACTTCTGCTGTTCGGGCCCTCAGGGATTACATGTCCTGACGCAGGAGGCCCACCTCTGAATGTACCTTCTCAATCTTCCCTGTGAGGGAGCTGTTGCTTGTAGAAATTGCTTGTAGAAGCTGTTCATACACCTGCCTCAGGGTTAAATCATCTTGATCCTCTGACTCGTCATCCAATAGTGCCTGACCTTTTTGGGGTGGCATTTCTCTTGGCTTTAGGGGCCTCTGCCTGACCACCCCTTGCGATCTCCTTAAGTTTGTCGATAGCTCCACATTGTTTAAGGGGACTCATATTGATACACTGGGAATTTGCTGATTCTGCACCACACTCTTATCATGCCCCCATACATCTGAATCTGTGCCTTTATAATGTATATTTAGTATTATGTCCGTCTCCACTTCCTCACCACGTCCAGACAGCCGGAAAACAGCCACTTATATGGTGGATAATAAGAATGAAGGGAGTCCCAGGGCAGCACAGCACTCAGGGTGTATTTATCAGGATGATGCAGGCCTGTGCAGCGTGGGGACTTCAATATGTGCCACTTATTTGTTTTCATGTGTCAGGGAGAATCTGCAGGGCCCGTTTTTCAAGGGACACACTCCAGACCCTCCAGCACTCTATGGGTTAAAGTCTCCTGCACAGCCGCCGGCCCCTTAATGTGCTGCTCACTGACTGCCAGTTACACAGCTAAGGGAGAATTAACTCCCTGTGCTCACCACTCCCGCGTCTTCACCTCTAGCCATATATCTATCTGTCACTCCTCACTGCTCTCTGGAGTCACGCGCTGCCGCTCACTGTGAAAATGCAGGCTGTAGGGAAGATGGCTGCCGCTCCACACTCTCCAGCCTCAGGAGATCCAGTGACGCCATGCAAGAGTCAGGGAACAGCTCCAGTGGGAATCGCCAGCCTCCAGATGGTGTCTCCTGTCACAGCAGCAGGTCGGTGAGTAAATGGGTCAGGTAACCGGGTGTAAACGGCCAGGATAAGTTCAGGATTATAGGAGCTCTCTTCCCATGGGTCCTCTCTGGTCGGCTACATCGCCCCGCCCCCCATCTTCCCATCAATTTTAACCATCTTCCCTGTCCCTGCTGACGAAAACCAGGCCCAAACCATGATGCTGCCACCACCATGTTTGACAGTGGGGATGGTGTGTTCAAGGTGATGAGCTGTGTTGCTTTTACGCCAAACATATCGTTTGGCATTGTGCCCAAATAGTTCCATTTTGGTTTCATCTGACCAGAGCATGTTCCACATGTTTGGTGTGCCTCCCAGGTGGCTTGTGGTAAACTTTAAATGACACTTTTTTTTTTAATATCTTGGAGAAATGGTTTTCTTATTGCCACTCTTCAATAAAGGTCAGATTTGTGCAGTGTACAACTGATTGTTGTCCTATGGACAGACTCTTCCACCTCAGCTGTAGATCTCTGCAGTTCATCCAAAGTGATCATGGGCCTCTTGGTTGCATCTCTGATCAGTTTTCTCCTTGTTTGAGATGAAATTTTTAAGGGACGGCCGGGTCTTGGTAGATTTGCAGTGGTATGATACTCCTTCCATTTCAATATGATCGCTTGCACACTGCTTCTTGGGATGTTTAAAGTTGTGGAAATCTTTTTGTAACCAGATCCGGCTTTAAACTATCACGGACCTGCCTGTTGTATTCCTTGGTCTTCATGATGCTATCTGCGCTTTAAACAGAACATTGAGACTATCACAGAGCAGGTGCATTTATACGGAGACTAGATTACACACAGGTGGATTATATTTATCATCATCAGTCATTTAGGACTACATTGGATCATTCAGAGATCCTCAATGAACTTCTGGAGTGAGTTTGCTTCACTGAAAGTAAAGCGGCCGAATAATATTGCACGCCCCAATTTTCAGTTTATTCTTTTTTACAAAAGTTTAAAATAAGCAATACATTTTGTTCAACTTCTCAATTGTGCCCCACTTGTTGTTGATTCTTCACCATAATATTAAAATTTTTATCTTTATGTTTGAAGCCTGAAATGTCGGAAAAGGTTTAAAAATTCAAGGGGGCCGACTACTTTTGCAAGGCACTGTATACAGTGCCTACAAGTAGTCTTCAACCCCCTGCAGATTTATCAGGTTTGATAAGATGCAAATAAGTTAGAGCCTGCAAACTTCAAACAAGAGCAGGATTTATTAACAGATGCATAAATCTTACAAACCAACAAGTTATGTTGCTCAGTTAAATTTTAATAAATTTTCAACATAAAAGTGTGGGTCAATTATTATTCAACCCCTAGGTTTAATATTTTGTGGAATAACCCTTGTTTGCAATTACAGCTAATAATCGTCTTTTATAAGACCTGATCAGGCCGGCACAGGTCTCTGGAGTTATCTTGGCCCACTCCTCCATGCAGATCTTCTCCAAGTTATCTAGGTTCTTTGGGTGTCTCATGTGCACTTTAATCTTGAGCTCCTTCCACAAGTTTTCAATTGGGTTAAGGTCAGGAGACTGACTAGGCCACTGCAACACCTTGATTTTGTCCCTCTTGAACCAAGCCTTGGTTTTCTTGGCTGTGTGCTTTGGGTCGTTGTCTTGTTGGAAGATGAAATGACGACCCATCTTAATATCCTTGATGGAAGAGCGGAGGTTCTTGGCCAAAATCTCCAGGTAGGCCGTGCTATCCATCTTCCCATGGATGCGGACCAGATGGCCAGGCCCCTTGGCTGAGAAACAGCCCCACAGCATGATGCTGCCACCACCATGCTTGACTGTAGGGATGGTATTCTTGCAGTGCCATCCAGTCTCCAAACGTCACGTGTGTGGTTGGCACCAAAGATCTCGATCTTGGTCTCATCAGACCAGAGAACCTTGAACCAGTCTGTCTCAGAGTCCTCCAAGTGATCATGAGCAAACTGTAGACGAGCCTTGACATGACGCTTTGAAAGTAAAGGTACCTTACGGGCTCGTCTGGAACGGAGACCATTGCGGTGGAGTACGTTACTTATGGTATTGACTGAAACCAATGTCCCCACTGCCATGAGATCTTCCCGGAGCTCCTTCCTTGTTGTCCTTGGGTTAGCCTTGACTCTTCGGACAAGCCTGGCCTCGGTACGGGAGGAAACTTTCAAAGGCTGTCCAGGCCGTGGAAGGCTAACAGTAGTTCCATAAGCCTTCCACTTCCGGATGATGCTCCCAACAGTGGAGTCAGGTAAGCCCAACTCCTCCGAAAGGGTTTTGTACCCCTTGCCAGCCTTGTGACCCTCCATGATCTTGTCTCTGATGGCCTTGGAATGCTCCTTTGTCTTTCCCATGTTGACCAAGTATGAGTGCTGTTCACAAGTTTGGGGAGGGTCTTAATTAGTCAGAAAAGGCTGGAAAAAGAGATAATTAATCCAAACATGTGAAGCTCATTGTTCTTTGTGCCTGAAATACTTCTTAATACTTTACGGGAACCAAACAGAATTCTGGTGGTTTGAGGGGTTGAATAATAAATGATCCTCTGAATAAACTTTTCACAATTTAATAAAAAAAAAGAAATAACATTTTTTTTTGCTGCAGTGCATTTCACACTTCCAGGCTGATCTACAGTCCAAATGTCACAATGCCAAGTTAATTCCGAATGTGTAAACCTGCTAAATCTGCAGGGGGTTGAAGACTACTTGTAGGCACTGTAAACTGAAAGTAGGCAGTATTTTTAAAAATATACAAAACATTTTACAAAGGGTAGCATAACAATACAACATATACAATTACATTAAAGGAAGGATGGAAGAAAGGAAATTTCTAAACCTGTGTAATACAGATCTGCGCAGCCTGTCTGCAGCTCACATGAACTGAACCGCAAGCGCCAGGGAATCAATCACTCGGCGCTCACGGTACAGTTTCGGCTGCACGCCGGAGCTCAGGTGAGAGCTCCGGAGTGCAATGCAGGTACCTGAATCCAGGCCTTGCATTACTGGAGATTCCTCCGGTAGCCAGTCCAACGCTGCTGACAAGGATCATAATTTGGAATTTGCCTTTTGTAAACACAAGTTACACTCACATGCCTCCCCTATGGTGACACATAACAGGGCTAGTCTTCAGAAAACTAGTCTTATGCGGGTGTCATACGATACAATCTATAGTGCGAACACACGAGCGATCATATCCGCCCCCGTCGTTTGTGCGTCACGGGCAAATCGCTGCCCGTGTCGCACAAAGTCGTTACACCGCCGTCAAACGTACTTACCTGCTGAGCGACTTTGCTGTGGGCGGCGAACATCCACTTCCTGAAGGGGGTGGGATGTTCGGCGTCACAGCGACATCACACAGCCGCCAACCAATAGAAGCGGAGGGGTGGAGATGAGCGGGACGTAAAAATCCCGCCCACCTCCTTCCTTCCGCATAGCCAGTGGAAGCCGTGGGACGCAGGTAAGCTGTGTTCATCGTTCCCGGGGTGTCATACGGAGTGATGTGTGCTGCCCCGCGTACGATGAACAACCGACGCAAAGAAAAATAAACAACTTTTTAAAAATAAACAATGTGCCAATGATACACGATTTGCGAACCTTCTGCGTCGCTCGTAGGTGTCACACAGGACGACATCGTAAATGATGCCGGATGTGCATCACGAAAAACGTGACCCCGACGATATATTGCACAATAGATCGTCTCGTGTGACGCCCGCATTAGTCTTGGAAAATTATGAAAATCACAACTTAACCCCTGCAAGTCCCAGGCAGGAGATATTACTGTCATCTTCCTTATTAAAATTTCATCTGTTCACAGGTAGGAGACATGGCATAGATATTGTCATCTATCTGGCCAACATCCATTTGGTGGAACCCCGGTCATCATCCATCAGCGATTAACGATGTTTTCCATTCGCTGCTTCAATGAGATTCTGAAAGTATGGCTTTCTTATCTATTATATTGATGCAGTTCATAAAACCTCAATGCAGAATTGTTATAAGGGAGACAAAAATATTAGCAATAATAATAATAATATTTATTTTTATAGTGCCAACATATTCGGCAGCACTTTTGAATTGAGTGGGGCCTTATACAAATAAAAAACAAATCAAAGTAGGACATAGTTCAGCAGCTACAATAGGAATGACAGTCCTGCACACAAGCTTACAATCTAATAGTTGCACACAAAAGATAAAACGTGCTTGTAGTGTCTGGTATAGCCATCATTATGATAAATTCTGGATTTCATATAAAGTTGAATGATTTGGTCATTAAACCTTTTAAGTGCACTTATGTACTATTGGTTGTATGGAAGATGTGAGGACAGAAATAGGATAGAAAAGGTTATGAAAAGGATTTTAATATCCTCTGCTAGTTTTCTGGTCAAGCTAATGTTCTTATCACTTCTGGGTGTAAATCTGTCTTTTTTCGCATTCTTGTGCATTCAAGCTGAGATTGCCCTCTCATCTGCCACCCCTTAGAAGTTTCTCTTTAAGTTCCTGTTTCCAAAGCAGGGGGTCAGCTGCATAAGGTTCATACAGATGTGTTAGATTGCAATCTCTTAGTTCATTAGGAGATGTCTTATTCATTTGTAAAGGAGGGGGTCAGCTGCATAGGGGTCATGTAGAGGTGTTATATTGCGAGCTCTTGGTTCATAATCAGACATCTTATATATTTGAAATTATATCTATAATGGATGAGTTACATCTTTTATGAACTTTCAAGATGGTGGACATCTTAAGTAACATACTGCATACTTTCCAACTCCCCTGAAAAGGGGAGACTTCCTGATTAAGTTAGAAAAATCTGTGCCTCACAACAGAGGCTTCAATGTGGCATGGATGAAAAGCTGTGTAGGTTTTTTTTTTAACTCACCATGAGTTACCAGTTTATTTAAAACACAAAGCTGCAAATATAAAACCATTATTGGGCTACTTACTGGGTGTTGGCTACAAAGCAAAGACACATCAGATTTGGCTGAAGAAAGTTTATTACTATCATAAAATACAAATTGTGAATGGAAATGAAAGGAACATTTCTTATTTGTTGATACTCCAGAGAACTCCATGATTGTTTACCCTCAGTGGCTACAAGAAGGCTTGAGGTCAAATCATAAATCTTTTAGTATGATGTGATTAGGAAAAAGCTGAGTCACTTAGAAATCCCTGCTGAGAGTATGAATAGTGTGTGTTGGCTGTTCTGCAGTCCCTGGAGAGATAAGGGTTCAGTTTATAAAGCCTCTAAGCTCCATGGCTCATCTCAACTGACCTGACTTGTATTTACCTCTATAACTTTACATCACTCTTGAACATTGCTTTAATATATCAGTTATCAAAAGAAACCAGGTTTATTGTATTCATGGTATTTTCTCACATAGAGTTTTTGCTGCGTATTTTATGCAGTGTATTTGGTGCATAAAATATGCAGCATTTTACAGTAGCAGCATAATCAATGAGTTTTAAAACGAAACAACTGAGATGCAATTGACGTGTAGACATTCAGTTTTGATTAAAGGGGTTGAACAAATATATACATTAAAACGTTTAGGAATTGCAACCATTTTTCTACAAATCCTGGTCCTTTAAAAAGTTCAAATGTAGTTCGAAAAATTTACATTACCATAAAAAAAATTTCATTTTTAATACTTGTAGAGCCTCCTTAGCAGGCAATGACTATCTGAAGTCTGGGAGTCTTGTTTTGTCTTAGCTTGTGAAATGCATGTTCGATGGGGTTGAGATCTGCTGAATGACTCGGCCATTGAAAAATATTCCACTTCTTGGCCATTGCAAAACATTTCACTTTTTTTCTTGTAGGGTATGTTCACACGCGACATCTTTTTTTACCACAAAAATGCGGCGTTTTTGTCCCAAAAAATGCACCAAAAATGCATCGCAGCAAAAACGCATAAAAAACACAATGCGTTTTTTACGTCTTTTTACCACATTTTGCCCAAAGTGTTTTTTAAGTCAAATCTATTAACTGGAAGGACTCAAAAACGCTGGAAAAATGGAAAAAGAAATGACATTGTACATCTTGGGTTCATCTTCAAAAACGCAGCCATGATGCAGCCAATAAAAGATGCACAATGTGGACAGCAAAATAGCAATCTCATAGACTTTGCTGGGAGAAGGAAATGCATGCATTTTGGTGCATCTTTGTGACATCAAAAACGCACCAAAAATGCAGCAAAAGATGCCCTGTGGGAACTTAGCCTTAAACTCCTGGGTTGATTTTGCAGTAAGTTTTGGGTCATTGTCCATCTGTAATGTGAAGACCACCTAATCAACCTTGCTGCGTTTGGTTGAATCTGAGCAGAATGTTTAGCCCTGTACATTTCAGAATTCATCTGTCTTCAGTCACATCATCAATAAACACCATTGACCCAGGGCCATTAGAAGCCATGCATGCCCGGCCATCACACTGCCTCCACAATGTGTTACAGAAATATGGTGTGCTTTGGGTTATTAGTTATTCCAAGCCTTCTCCATACTATCTTCTTCCTATCATTCTGATACAGGTTGCTCTTGGTTTCATCTGTTCAAAGAATACTTTTACAGAACTGGGCTGGCTTCTTTCATTTTTTTTGGCAAAGTCTAATCTGGCCTTTCTATTTTAAAGGCTAATTAATGCTTTGCACCTTGTGGTGAACCCTCTGTATTTGCTTTCATGAAGTCTTCTCTTTGTAGGAGACTTACATACTGAAACTCCGACTTCCCGGAGAGTGCTCTTCACTTGGGTGGATGTTGTGAAGGGCTTTTTTTCACCTTGGAAGGATTCTGCCTTCATACACCACTGTTGACTTCCGTAGACATCCAGGCCTTTTTGAGTTCCCAAGCTCACCAGTGCCCTCTTTTTGTGCAGAATGTACCAAACTGATAATTTGGACACTCCTAACATTTTTACTATCTCTATGATGGATTTCGTCATTTTTTTTTTTTCAGCGTAATGATGGTCTGTTTCTCCATCATTGAGAGCTTTGGTAAACAGGTAAAATACCAAGCTTGACTGTCCAATTATTTCTATACGTAACTATATATATATATATAGACATGTATATTTAAATATATTTACATTTATACCCCAAAATTTAGTTTACTTGTTAACAATGATAGTTACTTCTTTAAGGGTTTTTTTTAAGACACTTCCTCCTCTATTACATCACTTCCATTTCGTTTTAAGAATTTGGAAAGAAATAGATTGAAGTGTCCTTTAACATGCTGTTCCGCATTCATAAATCTGTAGAGTTGGTTACAATTGATATACTTTGCAGGGTTTCCTAAGTTTTTCATTATTGAGGTGACCATCACAATCAGATTTTATGCTGAAATCTATACATCAATAGTCGTGCATCGGATGATTAACTCAAAAGTCAACATTTCAGTGGAGTGGAGAGCTTCAGGAAGACTTCTGATGTCATCGGTGTCATTAACCTTTTAGTTGAATGTACTGCAACAAAACCTAGTGAAGATGTCGTATAAATAATAACTAGGTCACAGATGACGACTATATTATGTACATATAAATAATCATCGACAACTGGGTATCTGACCTGCGGGTACAATATAATTTTTAAAATTACTATTCAGAGCAGCTGTAATTTGATATTCTATAATGAAGTCCAAAAAAAGGTGTGGTTTATCACTTCTCTTAAAGCTTGGAAGCAATTTCAGCTGCACGTGTGGAAGATACAAGATGTGTGCAATGTTTCCTTTGTGTTTATTTTTCCATCTGTGTCCTCAATCATGTGGACACTTACTACATAAATACTCAGGTGGTGTTTCACTGACTGAGTTGTCCTATAGGACCAAATAATGTGTCATCATGGCATCATGGCCCACGGCAAGCGGACATGCAGAACAGCAGAGAGAGCTAGATGGAAATGAAGGAAGTCACAACGCTTGACCCCGGAGCTGGGACAGATAAGAAGCAACTATACACTAACACCTGCACCAAAATAATGATGCTTGGCATTAATAAATTGGGTACATTTTAGGACACTTCTTAGACATTTTCTTGACACATTTCCAAAATTTAAGAAGAAATTCAGGAGCATTTCCTTAGTAAAGTTGTCCATATACCTTACAAAGCATCCAGCCAAACGCTCTGTAAGCCAACTACCATACACATGAATGCTTAGCTCAGTTGAGCGTTCGTGTATTTTAATGGGAGTCATTGAAAAAGCTGTGGTGGTAGAAGGAAGAGGAGTGGTACAAGAGGACACAGGGACCTCAGTAAGAATTGAGGAAGGAAGGAAGGAAGGATGTTGGTGATGTAGCGTTATTTCTTATAGCATGGTCAAATTCTAAATACCAGGTGCTGTTATTAAAACATTTTAGCAAGTTTTGACTTACATAATCAAATAGGATATGACTAATCATCAGAATACTAGAAAACGTTGCTCTTGTCTAATATTTTGTCACTTAATTGAATTATCATATGGTAATAATCAAATGGAAGGATAGGAGATAACAAAACTTCTGTAAAACATTAACAATAACGTTATGTGGACACAACTGAATTATTTGGGGACTAAAATGTTGATCTTCCAATTTTTTACTAATTTTCTAATGTTTGGATACAAGTCTCATTATTTCATTTTTCTTATTACCTTTACAATGTTGATAAAAATAGAATACTTTTCAAGCGTGAGTAATGTGTAATGTGATTTACAGCAGAGGGTTAAAAAGCAATAACTTGCACATTTCAGTCCTGACATCGCTAGAGCATAAAACTGGATTAGTACTGTAATTGTCCTTTTCTTCTCTCTGTAGTGGGCAGCCAGCAGGTTGATTGGGTCATGTAAGCCTTGTTACAGGTAATCCGACACTGAAAGGTCCCCTATACGCACAGCCCATCTGCTGCACAAGGAAACATTTGGTGCCTTAATATGACAGATTGAAGAAACTGAATCTGTGACATATGCCAAAAAAACAACCAAATCCTGTTCATCATCTTCCATCAACAGCACAATTGTATCTCCTAAGAGATAGTCTGTAATCTTCTTTTATGATTATGTTGCACTGTAACTAATGATATTATCACATTATTATTATTATTATTATTATTATTTAAGTATATATTAGAAACTATTCACTATTTTTAATGATATATTATCAGAAGGTCCACATACTGAATATGCCTTTCATCACTGACGTACAAAGACAGAAAAGTGACCCCATGCCAGAACAATATATCGACCCTTTGCAGCCCAGTAGCTCATCATAATGCACAAATGCACCTGCTTTGGAGGCAGAAATGGCCTCCCGAACCTCTTGGACCCCTGTGCGGCTGCACCAACAATATGACCGCCCCTGCCTTTCATATCGATTACTCACCACAGACTACAGATGTATGCTACAATGACTTCATCAATTAGGCATCCCACAGCCCACACTGAAAATGCAGTAATTGAATTGCATGGCAAAGAGAAGTGGAAAATGTTAGATCAACCTACTTATGTATGTTAACTGTATGGGTGCTTTGGATATTTGAGAATGTGTATTATTAATACATTTATGCATTTAAGTAATGCTAGAATTCCTGCTGCGAAGCTTCAAAGCTTGTATTTATTTACTGAAGTAAAGAATGCTTGATGTCATACTTTCTGATCATTGTCTAATGCACGCTACTTGAAGATTGTATGGAAAGTCCTTCTTTGCAGCTTTGGGTTGTATATATGCAAAATGTTCATGGATATTTATTGTACATACACAAAATAATCATTTATGGGTTTTTTTTTTAGTTTTCTTTGAAATATTCCCATTCTGGCATACAGGAGATACTATGGACAATAAGTGCATAGACTTAAAGGGATTTGCCCCTTTTAAAAAAGTGGTCCTCAAATGATGGTAGTCATGTAAAATAACAAAATTTAAAAAGTAATCACCTTCTCGGGGTCAAACTCTGGCTGTTTACCTCTGCTCTTGACTGTGATTTGGAACCACGAGAGACGTTCCTTCTACAGTATATATGACCACTGCAGTCAAACCCTGTGCCCAGCGGCTCATTCCATATACATAAGCAGAGCTGTCAATGTGACATCATTGTTGCAGCCAAGATACAGAGAAAGGAGAAGATGCAATGGACCTGAGAAAGGTGAGAGCTATCTTTTTTTTACATGAATGCTATCAGTTGGGGGCCACTTTCTTAAACAAGTAATTTCCTAACAATATTGGAGGTCAAACAGTGAAATGAACAAACCACGTCTCTATAGCCTATGATATGTCTTACTTATTGTACAATGTTGAGTTTATGCTTGTCGGAGCTAATAAATACGCCATTGTTATAGACCATGTAGTTTCAATAAAGCATTACAGATTACAAATACTGTATTTTTCGGATTATAAGACGCACTATTCCTCACAAAAATTTGGGAGGAAAATGAGAGGTGCATCTTCAAATCCAAATGTAGCTTACCGGGAGGTGGAGAATGAGCGCTGTGCTTGCTGCGGTGGAAGCTGTTTGGAGAAGGGCGGTGTGGGGATGTGGTGGCTGCAGCGGGTGAGATGCTCTGCCGGCGATGCAAGGCTGTGCTGGCTGCGGCAGGTGAGATGCTCTATTGGCGGTGCAGGGCTATGCTGGCTGCAGCGAATGAGATGCTCTGTCAGCGGTGCGGGGCTGTGCTGGCTGTGGCAGGTGAGATGATCTGCCGGCGGTGCGGGGCTGTGCTGGCTGCGGTGGGCGCTGTGTGTAGCAAGGCAGTGCGGGGGTGAGATGCTCTGTCGGAGGTGCGATCTTCAAATAATGCCGCCAGGAGTCGACTAGTGCACTGATGGAGCTCTTGGATTGTCACTGAGTTTAGAGCTCAATCTGCGCAGGCGCCGTTCCGGGCGGCATTATTTGAAGATCGCACCACCGACAGGGCATCTCACCCCCCACTGCCCTGCTCCACACAGCCAGCAAAGCCTCCACCGCAGCCAGCATGGCCAGCCACACAGCAGCCAGCACAGCCGGCCACACAGCAGCCAGCACAGCCGGCCACACAGCAGCCAGCACAGCTGGCCACACTGAAGCCCATACAGTTGGCCATATTGCAGCCAACACAGCTGGGCACATAGCAGCCAGCACAGCCGGCCACACAGCAGCCAGCACAGCCGGCCACACAGCAGCCAGCACAGCCGGCCACACAGCAGCCAGCACATCCGGCCACACCACAGCCAACATCTCCCTACTCCAGCACTGCCTCTGCCTCCTGTGATCCCCGCTCCACCACTGCTGTCGCCCCCCTCCGGTAAGACACCACCAGAGTATAAGATAGATCACATTTTTTTTACCTTTTTTATCTGTATCCAGTGCGTCTTATAAAATGAAAAATACGGTACTTTCTTTAAAATGAATGAAATTAAGCAATCTCTATGGGCTAGGATTGACATTAACCAAGAATTAAATGGTCGCACACTTAAAGACTAAACTCATCACCTACAATAGTGAAGCATGTACATGACCTGGTCACAATACAATACAGTATAAAAATATAATCTATATTACAAATTTATATGGTTAAATATATGCCTAAAACATCTAAAAAATGAATCCACACAGTAACAAAAAAAGAGGATAGCGAAAAGCCCTGTTTAGCCGGCTACATGGAATATAATTACAAGATCCATAAAGCACTCCAATATAGGTAAAGTGACTATGAAATGGCAGGCTTGCAATCAAGGTTAAGTGCTAAGTGCAAATGCAGCATCTTGATTCTTCGTGGAAAAGTAGGTCAAAAACCTGAAAGATACAGTAAATATGGCAGCCTAGAAAGAAGGGGGAAAGAAAGCAGAGACCAGCATCAGGAAATCCGGATGCCCACCTCATCTGATGTACGATTCACACAAACATTCTCTGCTAGGGGCATCATCAAGTAGGTGGCCATCCTGCTGTTCTCTTCCTTGTTACCCAGCCTCCGTTCCTGGGCTGGATAGAAGGTGTCATTAGTATACTTTTATGTGGCCAACATGGCAACACCATACTCTACTTAAATCCCCAGCAGTATGCTGGAAAATACCAGCTACTTGTATTGTGTCTGGTCCATCTAGTCCTGTTGTGCTATCTTTGCTCTTAGATCTTAAACTCATCCTAACGTGGCTTGTGATCCCAACTTCATCTGACTCTGTGATTACCCATGACCTTGACCTTGGCATGCTTGATTTAACTTTGACCTCTTGGTACCTAACTTACCTCTTTCCTTAATTTTGCTTCATCTCCTGACTTTGTTCCTGTTCATGTTATACCAGTTCTTGACACAGCACGTTTTAACACACCTGCTTCTGTGTCGCCCCTGTGGAAGCCGCCGACCTGCTCGGATCCGGGTTCCGTCCCCAATGGTGCTGCCTGGTGATCCGTGACCTGCCTCCTGGCACTTAGTTTGACTTCAACTTGTTGGGCCGGTAGCATGAAACTAGCTGGGCCCCGCTCCCTACTATGGCTAAGTATGGGAGCTTGCTCTCAGGCCTCACGCTTGGGATTTTCTGGACCGTTTTGGATTTGGAAAGTCCTGTCCCCCTCGTTGCGCTAATGCCCCGATTCTGGAGCGGGTGGGAACAGATCATAAAGGCTCCGTTCTCCTCAGGTGAATTGTCGGGTTGCCTGAAGCTACTTCCCGACCTAGGGTCCGTGTACCCCATCGTGCCTTCGGGCCCGGACCTGTGATAGTGCTAGGCTGCCAGCTGTCCTCCTCGACAGTTCCAGGCCCCTTGCCACAATCTCCTGCAACCGGGGGTCTGACTCCTCTAGGCCCAGACCACCGTCTGCAACCTAGACAGTTCCTTCAGGAATCACCACTCCCGACTTCCTCTGAGCTCCTCACAGCTCGAGGGCTACTTCCCAACTCTAACTCCAACTCTCAACTAAACTCAACTAACTACACTCCTCCCCTCCTCTCCCTGACCCCCCAGGTGGGCGTGTTACGGGGGGCTGTCTGATAATAAAACCTAAAGGAATGTCAGACAGTCAGGGTCCACCGTGCAAAGACTCTGCTGCAGACTATGGCAGAGGATAAGGGGTTTATAAGTGTGCCACTGTAAAAAATAATAGCACAAGTGCAGAGTGCAATACCTCTGTTAAACTCACAGAGGAATATAATTAGAAAATAAAGCAATTCCTCCCCTACTTGGAGGGTGTGTGGAATGGTCTCTGTTAAAGATCACAGAGACAAAAGTAGTGAGTGTGAAATGGCACCTACCTAGGTCCGTTCCTCTAGTGGTGCCAGGAGACATACAGCAGCGTAAGCCGCACAAAGCTCCTACCTGCGTTCGCTCCACTAGTGTGCGAGGACACGAACCACTAGATATGGCACCTGCCTAGGTCCGCTCTTCTAGTGGTGCAAAAGAGACGGACAGCAGTGTAAGCCGCACAAAGCTGCTACCTGCGTTCGCTCCACTAGTGTGTGAGGACACGAACCACTAGATATGGCACCTGCCTAGGTCCGCTCTTCTAGTGGTGCAAAAGAGACGGACAGCAGCATAAGCCGCACAAAGCTCCTACCTCTGTTCGCTCCCCTAGTGTGCGAGGATACCAACAACTGCCAGACGCAGTATAAGGAACGTTACCCTAGCGGCAACGTCCACCTACGAGTAGAATCACAAGGCCCAGCCGGACCATGTGCCTCAGGCACCTGTCTATGTCCGCTCCACTAAGAGGTAAGGATACGGACTGCAGCCGAAGCTGTAAGGTATAAGAACGCTACCCTGCCGGTAGCGCTCACCTAACATAGACAGAGAGATGCCTAGAGGGACGTGCACAGGGCGTCTACCCTCATGCATGAACCAAGAGGACTGAGCGCCGGGCGACGTGCGTCAGGGTCTTATATAGACTCTGTGCCTCATCCAAGATGGAGGACACTAGAGCCAATCCGCTGCCAGAATGACAGCAATGACGTCACGCTGGCCTATCACCGAACAAAGCGTCACAAGCACATGACCAGCGACCAATCGGCATAGAAGGTGTCAGAGACATGTGACCATGTGTCACAAGCACATGACCAGTGGCCAATTAGCTTAGAAGGTGTCAGAGACATGTGACCTCGTGTCAGCGATGATGTCACCCGCACATGTGCAATGGCTCCAAGATAGGACTTAGTCTCCAGCGCTTGCACATGTGCAGTAGCAAGAAATCCGGACATAGTCTCCAGAGCCACAGCAACCGTAACAGGGCGACTCTATTCCACTGAAGCCGTCCACTGGTGTGTCTGGTGGGTGTGGTGCATGGTGTATCTAGGATTTAATTTGCTGATAGAGGGAACACCATTTGCTTAGGGACCCAGAACCAAGAGGGAGGCGGAACACTGCACGGAAGGGCAGCTTGTGCAGTGCCCTGTAAGGACCTGATAGTCCAGGGGCATCACACTTCAAGATCACTAGTCCAGCCGACAGATACTCTATAAAGACAACCCAAAGACCCCTGGTCTAAACCTATAGCCCTTTATAGGGATTAAATGGTGAAAACAACAGTGCCTCTGGAACTTGCTTACTGGAGTGGATTATGCAAAGAGTTCCTGTGGTAGCCTTTTTGAGCCAAATTCCTCAAACGTGCCCTTACATATGCGTATTCAGAACATATGGCCTCCAAAATCTCCAGGAAGCAGTGATTGATATAGTATTCCCTAAAGATCATTCATATGAATAGGTGACCATCTAATATATGCCAGGCTCATTCTGCCAAAGCAGGAGCCAGTTTTTGTTAGTGACTTTCCACTCCTGGCTAGTAGAAAATAATTACTTGGGTACATTAAAAAAGATGGGATAATCACTTTAATAGTTTATAGGATAGTAGGTATATTTAGGCTAGCGTGATGCCCTGGCAAAACCAGGTAGTCACAAAAGTTATCCACCCTCCTTGCTACCACCAAAAACCCACACCTAGGTACAACACACAGCCATAAAAGCCTAGCCACCCCCTCATGATAATAAGGGCCCACCAGTGGGCAGGATCGGGCGGATGAGAATGCCCACCTAGGGGTCCTGAGGTGTCAGAGGCAGGAAACAGACAGTCCAGTCTGAGTCTAAGTTCAGTTAAGTGGAGTTAAGTTCAAGTCGAGTGGGAGCTGACAGTCAAATGGAAGTGAAGTACAGACTGTGAAGTGTAGTCAGGGGTAGGGGCCCTTGGACTACCCAGCTAGGTGGCAGACAGTGAACAGGGCCACAGGCGATGGAGATCCTGTCGCGGGAAACCTTAAGTGGACCGGGGCAGGGTTGTAGCCTGCCGGTGCCGACAGCGGGAATCCGGTTCGGAGGCCGTGCAATGACGGGTTGCCTGGACCCTAGGATGAGGAAGGTTGCATGCCCCTTGTTAATTAACCAGCAGAGGACAAGGTTTCAGGCCTTGTTCTCCCGAAGCCCAGAGAGTGAAACGGAAGCCCAACGTGGGGGATAGGGTGTCCGTCAGAACCCACAGAGATCCCAAGGGTCAGATTTCGCGGGCCACAGCTCCCAAATACACACAGAACTGGGAGTGGACCTCTCCGTTCTATGCAAAGTCATTCAACAGGAGAGAAAAACACAGCGTGCAGGAGAAAGGGACACCTGTACACTAACTCGGGTGTGGGACCCGAATACACACATCGACGGCAGCCAGTCACTGGCAACTTGGTTTACCACTGGACTTGTGTGAAATTACTAAACTGTGAGTACACCATTGACCTCCGGTCCGACCTGGCGCGCCACCTCCAGCAGCCATCACTCCCGTGTTCAGACCACGGGCCCCGGGACTACACCTCCCCTACCCGTGGAGAGGATCCCATCTTGCTGCCCCCGCTCCATCAGCCCCGGGCGCCCCATCACCAGGCAGCGGTGGTGTCACCATCCTTTACCGCAACCCATGGGTGGCGTCACCGACACAACAAATCCCCTGTAAATATCCCCCTTTACGACAGTTGTGAGGACGGCCGGCCGAGCAAGCCCAGGTCCGGTCACCACTCGAGCCGCATCAGCGAACCCCGGATCCAAGCGGGCCCAGAGAAGGGGCAGCGGCCCCCGCCCGCAACACTAGTTCAATGAATTTGATCACTCAATAGACACTTTTTTCCCAATTTAGTTTACACCATTATGCAGGGGTGGACTTTTCATTGGTGCAACCTATGAGGCTGCACAGGTGCCTTAGAGCTCAGGGGGCCCATTTCTAATTCCAAAGCAGGTGTAATTTTGCATTTTTATGTGTTCTTGGGCTGCAAAGGGCCCATACTGTTCTTGCACAGGGCCCTTTTCTGTCCGCCAGTGAAATAAAGTATTAATAAGTCGTGCAGTCAAATCTGTTGTGTAGTCCTAGCCAAAGAAGTTTGGCAGCAATATCTTTCTATAACAACAGAATATTCTATTTAAAGTGTAGCTGCACTTTTAGGTGACTGATGAAAATTAGTCAACCCCCATTGCAAATTAGGTTTTTAAGCGAAATCTACAAACTTTCTGCGGTTTGCAATATACCAATAAAAAAAATAACAATTTTAAATACCACAAATATTACAAATAATTTATGGAAATTGATCACAAATTGCAACAATTAATGATTACTGCAGTCCCAGAATTATTTTAAACGTGGGTCTTTAGTACATCATAGAGCAACTTTTACTGTTATGATCTGCTACAAATTTAATGCATTGCCGGACACCAGTTTCTTGCAGTATTCCTGAAGAATTTTAGCCTATTTCTCAGTTCATTGATATTTTTGAGTTGCCAAGAGAATGCCCTAAAAAGTTAATAGCAGAGAGATATGCCTTGCGCAAACAAGAATAAAAAATACAAAAAGTTAGCAAGGGCATTGAATAATCTTAGAGTTACAGCTTAAGGCTGAGTTGGAAAGATCAACGTTAAAGGGACACTGGCTACTCTACCTGGATGTGGTACAAAGAGAAAGCTATGACCGGCTGTCACAAGATTCCCCCAGCGTTCAACACAATGAGTGACAGCAAAAAACCTGCTGTAAGAATTGGTGGCTGCAGGCAATCAGTTTTTACAGCAAAGCACATACCAAAAGGAACTTAAAAGGAACCTGTCATTATTTATCATGTTTGCTTATATAGTGTCATCATATTCTGTAGCACATTACATACATCATCATTACTGTCCCCAATGGACCTCACAATCTAGATTCCCTATCTGTATATCTTTAAAGTGTTGGAAAAAACTAAAGTATCCAGAGGAAACCCACACAAACTTAGGTAGAACATATAAACGTCTTGCAGATGTTCTCCTTTGTGGGATTTGAGCCCAGCATCCCAGCACTGCAAGGATACAGTACTAACCACTGAGGCATCCTCATGTCCTCAAACACTATTAACCTACAAATAAAGGGTTAATCTATAGATTAATAGCATTCCAAAGCAGTCCGGCCGCCTTTCTAATTCCATCAATACAGGGGAAAAAAATTAACTTTATTCCTTCCAGGAGCTGCTGGCTTTCAGTCATAGAGATGCCTCCAGAAAGGCTATAGTCATTGCTTAAAGCATTGTGAGCGAGTGGTGGCTGCTCCAGGCATGATCCCTGAGGCTTCTCGTAGCTGAGTGACCCAGAGGTCGTCATGACAGGCTCAGCTCACAATGTTGACAATGGGTTCACTCGCAATTGTGAGGGCATTGATCGGAGGGGAGAGGGAGTGCAATTCCTCTAACAATCCCGTAAATGCTGCCACCGATATTGATCATGGCATTTAAGAGGTTAAACAGCGAGGGATGGCATGTGGACCATCCCTAGCTTTGAGAGTTGGGGCTCGGCTGTCAAGGAAGCCAAGCTCCAGCCAGCAATGGTGGGGGCACAACACTGTGCCCCCGTGATTGCCGGGATGTACCGATACGTCCAAGGTTGGGAAGTCCTCATTAAATAGGATGTACCAGAACATCCAGGGTCGTGAAGGGATTAAAGATCGTCTTTTTATTTATTTTTTGGTGGTGCTGGATCACATTTTCTTCCCAAAGACCCAGACTCGGGATTCCATGCAATAATGCTGGTTTATTCTTGGGATTTCTGGTATTTGCAGTGAGCTGATATTTTACCTTCCCTTTTCTGTGTGCCATTTTTGAATTTAGTATAGGGACTCGCAAGTTTGAGGACCCTTGGCGTTAGCTGCAATCTTGCGTATTTTGGCCAAAATATGGACCAATACCTCATGTATTTTATATATTATTTTCATCATTTTAATTTCACTTTTTTCTTCATTTTTATGCAAGATGCAGCCAGGCCCTTTAGTCTTGGTTGGGTGAATTGGCAGGATGTGACTGAGTGAGTTTCATCAGTATTTTGTCACCTGTGCTGCCCCCACCTTTATCATGGTGGTCTACTTCATCCTGCTAGTGCATTGTAATCTGCCCGGGGGGAAACCCAGATCCTGACTCAAAGTATATGGGAGCTGTGGGTCTCTCATAATGTGAATGTGGTTACTCGAGAGTGTACGTCCCTAGACTCCTTACTCTGTTGCAGGGACACGCTCTGGCTCACTGCTGCAGCCGGGTTCTTCCATGCTGCCCGGCGTCCCTGCCTCTCTGCCACGTGGGCTTCCTCCTCCCAGAGTCTGTGCGCACATCACAGGACTTCCGGGAGCGCTCCAATGGAGTGCGCGCGTGTTGCTGCCTCTCTCTTGAAGGGACAGCGCGCCATTCCTAGGAAGTGCCTCTCAGCCTATCTCTAAGTGGCACTGGGTACTTTAGGCAAGCCCCCACTAGGGGAGTTGCCTGTTGAACATCTTAGTTTAGCTAGTTCATGTCCAATGCCATAGCTAGCTATTTGTCAGATCCCTTTATCCTGTTGGTTTGGATTAACTGTCAGTCCTTTCCTATCTGTGCCAGTGTCTCTACCTGTCTGTCCCATCCATGCCTTCTGCCTCTGCTACCCTCGTGGTCCCTATTCACACTAGAGACTCGTCATTGCCTGCTCCTATGTTTGTCCCTGCCTTGGGGATCAGCTGCCACAGTCCTGACCTTTACCCCTCAAAAGGGTAAGTCCAAGGCATTATTACTCTCTAGAGGAAAATGTGGATACTTTTTTCTAGGGCACTTACACAGTGTATTAAAGCTTTCGGGGGGGCAATTTTACCATCTAGGGGAATTTTACTATGTAAGGATCACAGTGGGAGGAAAACTATGTGGGACAGTAAGAGAAGCACTGATTTTGTACCACACAGTAGGTACAGTAATAGGTGCACATACGGCAGCAGCGGCCAACATTGGGGCGTCAGTATAATGAGGAGTTTGTGCAGGTTGGGAATAGGTGGAGATGGTGCTGGAAATGTGAAAAGTCCAATGTGATTTTGTTGTAATATCTGCAGACGAATCGTGTCTGGAATAGCTGTGTCAGTCTGATAATCATGGAAAAGATGGGAAAAGTGAACAACCCATCAGAAAGAACATCAGCTGAATGTCACTATCTATAACTGTACTGTAATCTCTTATATATTCTGCAGGACTGGTATCACCATTATATGGTCACGTTATAGAGGTAATATCAATATTAGTCTTTGTGTTGATATTTATTTTCAATAACAGCATGGTCATCTGTTGAGGATCCCCTGTACTCATGATTAGGGTGCACCACCATAGTTGTTATCTAGTAAAAAAGTAGAGCCAATCTGGCAAAACCAAATTATTAATCAGCACCATAAACTTAATACGAAACCATTCAGACATCGTTGGCACCAAAATCACTGTGTGCCAGTGTAATTTTTATTGCTACTTCATGTATTGTATACTCTACGTTCAGTAGCTTTGCTTTTTCAATAGAGGGTGGGCCATAAGTATGGCTACACCCTGATACACCCTGACCATTTGTGGCATTTAGTACATGGGAGGGGCAAAACATTTGAGGCCGGGTGACGCCCATGGCGGCCATCTGCAAAGCCGCCATTTTGAATTCAACTTTACTTTTTTTATCTGGGTGTATCCATAATTATGACCCACCCAGAGTGTATCCATACTTATTAAAGAATGTACATCTGGAACACCAATGGTGTGAACAAGGTGCAAGACTCAAAAACATATAACTATACAATAGGATAAAGAGTAGCACACTAGTCACAATGTATATGGGAATGATGAAAAGCAGAACTGTTATGGGAATACTAGACTTTTTGTTGCATTGATCAATACAATGGCTAAACATTTCTTATATTCCTATTATTCATAGCAGTTATGCATATTCCATTTTCATGTTTTTTTATTTTTTCAGATAGCTCATTGTATTTTTCAGTCTAGTATTCCCATAGCAGTTCTGCTTTTCATCATTCCCCTGTACATTGTGACTGGTGTGCAACTCTTTATCCTATTGTATAGTTATATGTTCTTGAGTGAGTCTTGCACCATGTTCACACCATTGGTGTTCCAGACGTACATTCTTTAATTAGTATGCACTTTCTGTCTGAGAACCCTGCCCCACCCATAGCTATGTGTCTTATTTCACATATATAGCTTGGTCCTTTGCTTCCCATGCAGAGCAAGTTTTTTAACTGCAGGTGAGGTTACACATAGGTTAGGGACCCCAAAAATAGAGATTACCTTGGCGTGGTTTTGTGGCTCTTTTGCATTGATCAATACAATGGCTAAACATCTCTTATATTCCTAATATTCATAGCAGTTATGCATATTCCATTTTCATATTTTTCATTTTTTCAGATAGTCCATTGTATTTTTAAGTCTAGTATTCCCATAACAGTTCTGCTTTTCATTATTCCCCTATACATTGTGATTAGTGTGCAACTCTGTATCCAAACTTATGGACAACCCTGTAGAAAACTTTGCATTTTCTCTTTGTGCATTCTGTCTCTTTTTTTCCATTTTGTATTTTTTTTAGCTTCCATAGGCAGGAGGTGTAATTTGATACCTCATTGCCCAGATTTTTGCAATTTTTGAGAGTGAATGCTTAATTAAAGAAGCCAAATAGTGACTAATAAGTTAGGAAATAAGCATGTTTCTCTAATTGGATATCTTTCAAACTTTCATATTTTTACCTTGTACTGATGATTTATGAATAAATAAATGGGTATTATCTATATCAATCTTGTTTTTTTCTGTTACTTTACTACTTTATTATAACTGTTTAGGAAGTGGCATTATTTTTATATAAAACACATTTGAACAGTTACTTTCACTACCATACACCGACCGGTAAACATGAGACTTAAATGAAATATTTGCCTTTTTTATTTGCAGTAAATCACTGCTTGAGGCAGAAGCAAATATTAAAATTTAACAGAAAATAACCGGCCACACTGTTGGGAAGTGACCCAGCTGTTTCTTTAGGGATTCATCCACACATTATATCTAGACATGTGTTTGCAGAAGATTACAAAGCTGATTGCTCCTTCTCACCTCTGCATCCACCTAGATCGCTTGTTTGTTCAGAATTAACTCCTTGGATTCTATGATGAGGAAATAAAAATGTAACTATAGTTAGTAAAAGAGTTAATATATTCACTATTTATGTGATATTTTTTTCTCCCTTAGTAAACTTAATAATTACATGGTTTAACTACCAAGAAAATTAGAGTATTTCAATAAAAAAAAAATTAGATCGTACTGTTCATTATGGTGTTGTGACGCCCTGGCAAAACCAGGTTGTCACAGGGCCTGCATAAATCCACCAAAGTGCAGGCCATTCTCCTCCTTGGCACAAACACAGTCCCCACACAGATATACACCAGCCAATCAGGCCCTACTCACCCCCTCCCCAGGAAAATGGGAGGGGTCTAGGAAAGCTTGAGAAGTGACAAAGCAGAGTTTAGTTTCAGTTGAACTGTAGTCAGTGAAGAGCTGGCAGGAGGGAGTTGGAGCTCCCTGGAGAGGTTGGTAGTCGGTGTTGGAGCCCTAGACTACTGGACTAGGTGGCAGTGAGGGCTACAGGCACGGAGATCCGGTCACGGGGAACTTGAGGCCGACCGGGACAGGGTTGTAGCCCGCCGGTGCTGAGAGAGGGGATCCGGTCCGGAGGCCATTCAAGCGGACTAGTCCAGACAAGAAAGAGACAGACAGAGTGTGGAAGAAAGGGCCCCTGGCTGTATATCTGGGTGTGGGACCCGAAGACACCCGCCAAAGGTGACCCGCCATTGGCAATTTGGTTTACAATACAGACTCTGTGTGGTGACTGACCATCCAAATCATCAGCAGCTCATCCAGCATCAAGACAACCGAACTGTGAGTTTCCTGCTCCCTGCAATCCCTCACAATAACCTGGGCCCCGGGACTACACCTCCCCTACCAGTGGAGGGGATCCCACCTTGTTGCCCCGCTCCATCAGCCCTGGGCACCCACATAAAAGGCAGAGGCGGTGTCACCATCCCTCACTGCAACCCACAGGTGGCGTCACTGACAAAAAACTCTATCCCTTGTAAATAACCCCTTTTTCACTCATGGGCGATGGACAGCTGCGCGAGCCCCGGATCCGGGTGCCACTCGAGCCACAGCCACCGCCCGGATCTGAGTGCCTCAAGCGGCCCCCCGGTTGTGATCTGTCCACCACCCGCGACAATGTTCCAAATAAATTTTCAAATAACCAGAATACCCTTGAGATAAAAAAATCAGTCATCTTACTGGATACTTGTTTTCCACAAGGGTTGTCTTCTGTTTAGGCTCTACTAACCTATGCAGAATGTTTCTTGCCTGAAGATATGAAGAGGTAAATAGAAACCTAGACATAGGGGCAGCTGTGGATATAGTGTTTTTGAACTTTTCAAAGGCATTTGACACTGGCCCTCATAGACACTAAAAGGATAAATTAAAGTCTATAGGATTTGAAAGTAAGGTTTGTAAATGGATCAATCTCTAGCTCAAAGGTTGCACCCATAGAGTTGTGGTGAATGCCAGCTACTCTTAATGGTCTCTAGCTATAAATGGTGTAAGTGGGTCCCCTATTATTCAGATTATTTATTAATAATATAAAAGATGACACCGACAGAGCTGTTTCTATATTAACAGATGACAACAAACTATGTACAGAGTGCAGTCTGTGGAGGGTGCTCTTAAAGAGGTGGTTCACCCCTTTTAATTACTAGCCACATTGATATTATGTTGAGAAACAAGATTTCTCTCAAATACCTTGTGTTGCCAATAGTACCTGTGAGCGGTGCTATTGTGGTCCACTCATACACTTCGCGTTACCCCCGGGCTCCATGACCTCTGATGTCCGGTGATGTCATCTCAACTTCCGGTTGACCTGACATCACCGCAGCCGGCTCCAGTCTGCGTGAATCACAGGGCTGTGGGCAGCGTTTCACCGCTCATCACAACCCAGCATCACTCCTGCTTGCAGCACTTTGCAGTGAAGTAGGAGGGAGCAGGGAGATACTGGGCTGTGATGAACGGTGAAACTCCGCCCACAGCCCAGTCACTCAGGAAGACTGCGGCCACCTCAGTTAACATGACATCACCGGACATCAGAGGTCACAGAGCTTGGGGGGTCTTGCGAAGCGGTTGAGAGGTCCACAATAGCGCCGCTCACAAGCACTATTGACAACACAAGGTATTTGAGAGAAACCTTGTTTCTCAACATAATATTGATGTGGCCAGTAATGATAAGGGGTGAACCACCCCTTTAAGTTACAGGCTGAATTCGACAGACTAAGATTGGACTTCCACTTGGCAGGTGAGGTCATGTGGAGAAATGTGAAGTTATACACATCGGCACTAATAATAAGTAGATCATATGTTCTAGGGGGCAATAAACTAAGAGAGTCACTTGTAGAAAAATATTTGGATATACTTGTAGAACACAGGCTAAATAACATGTAAGTTCAACCAGCAGCTTCTAAAACAAAAAGGATATTGTCATTTATGAAAGGGAACCTGTCAGGTCCCTATTGCATTCTAACCTACAAGGAGGGTGATGTGTGGCCTAGTAACCCCTTCCTACCCATTCCTGTGTTGTAATATTGTGTGCAATTATATACAGTACAGACCAAAAGTTTGGACACACCTTCTCATTCAAAGAGTTTTCTTTATTTTCATGACTCTGAAAATTGTAGATTCACATTGAAGGCATCAAAACTATGAATTAACACATGTGGAATGAAATACTTAACAAAGAAGTGTGAAACAACTGAAAATATGTCTTATATTCTAGGTTCTTCAAAGTAGCCACTTTTTGCTTTGATTACTGCTATGCACACTCTTGGCATTCTCTTGATGAGCTTCAAGAGGTAGTCACCGGAAATGGTTTTCACTTCACAGGTGTGCCAAGTCAGGTTTAATAAGTGGGATTTCTTATTACTTACAGCAAAAATGGGTTGCAATGTGTACATCGCCCAGGCTAAAAACTAGTACTCTACCAGGATACAGCTAAACCCCCACTAAAGTGGAAGCATCACAGGTGAAGGAGAAGCAAATCACACACACACCTCCATGGAATGGAGGGGGGCGATTGCTAGATTATAAAACTGCACACTAGTGGCTTGCATAGAGCGCTGTTCACACATGCAGATAACACAGTCACAAACCCACAGCCTATTAGGTGACGCCCATACTATTAGATCAGGCAGGCTGCCAAGCCATACCCCACCTGTGTATCATGCAGGGACAGAAAATCTAAAATGCAAGGCCCAACAGAAAGGGGCCTGGCTGTATCCTGTACAAAAAAATGAGGTTTTAGTTGGTATTTATGGCCATAAAACGTAAGTCTACAACCCTCATCACAGGACCTCATGGTTGTAGGTCCCTACACTAAATATAAAAATAGCAACAAAAGAGGAAAATATCCTACAAAAAATAAGTATTACTTACAGCAAAAATGGGCTGCAGTGTGTACATCTCCCAGGCCAAAAACTAGTACTCTACCAGGATACAGCTAAACCCCCACTAAAGTGGAAGCATCACAGGTGCAGGAGGAGCAAATCACACACACACACACCTCCATGGAATGGAGGGGGGCGATTGCTAGATGATAAAACTGCACACTAGTGGCTTGCATAGAGCACTGTTCACACATGCAGATAACACAGTCACAAACCTGCAGCCTATTAGGTGACGCCCATACTATTAAATCAGGCGGGCTGCCAAGCCGTACCCCACCTGTGTATCATGCAGGGACAGAAACTCTAAAATGCAAGGCCCAACAGAAAGGGGCCTGGCTGTATCCTGTACAAAAAAATGAAGTTTTAGTTGGTATTTATGGCCATAAAACGTAAGCCTACAACCCTTGTCACGGGACCTCATGCTTGTAGGTCCTTACACTAAGTATAAAAAATAAGTGGGATTTCTTGCCTTATAAATGGGGTTAGACTGTTAGAATTTGTATTATGGCAAGAAAAAAGCAGCTAAGTAAAGGAAAACGAGTGGCCATCATTACTTTAAAAAATAAAGGTCAGTCAGTCCGAAAAATTGGGAAAACTTTGAAAGTGTCTCCAAGCGCAGTGGCAAAAACCATCAAACGCTACAAAAAAACTGGCTCACATGAGGACCGCCCCAGGAAAGGAAGACCAAGACTCACCTCTGCTGCGGAGGATAAGTTTATCCGAGTCACCAGCCTCACAAATCGCAGGTTAACAGAAGCTCAGATTAGAGACCAGGTCAATGCCACACCGAGTTCTAGCAGCAGACACATCTCTAGAACAACTGTTAAGAGGAGACTTTGTGCAGCAGGCCTTCATGGTAAAATAGCTGCTAGGAAACCACTGCTAAGGACAGGCAACAAGCAGAAGAGACTTATTTGGGTTAAAGAACACAAGGAATGGACATTAGACCAGTGGAAATCTGTACTTTGGTCTGATGAGTCCAAATTTGAGATCTTTGCATCCAACCACCGTATCTTTGTGCGACGCAGAAAAGGTGAACGGATGGACTCTACATGCCTGGTTCCCACCGTGAAGCATGGAGGAGGAGGTGTAATGGTGTGGGGGTGCTTTGCTGGTGACACTGTTGGGGATTTATTCAAACTTGAAGGCATACTGAACCAGCATGGCTACAACAGCATCTTGCAGCGGCATGCTATTCCATCTGGTTTGCGTTTAGCTGCACCATCATTCATTTTTCAACAGGACAATGACCCCAAACACACCTCCAGGCTGTGTAAGGGCTATTTGACTAAGAAGGGGAGTGATGGCGTGCTACGCCATATGACCTGGCCTCCACAGTCACCAGACCTTAACCCAATCGAGATGGTTTGGGGTGAGCTCGACCGCAGAGTGAAGGCAAAAGGGCCAACAAGTGCTAAGCATCTCTGGGAACTTCATCAAGACTATTGGAAGACCATTTCCAGTGACTACCCATTGAAGCTCATCAAGAGAATGCCAAGAGTGTGCAAAGCAGTAATCAAAGCAAAAGGTGGATACTTTGAAGAACCTAGAATAAAGGACATATTTTCAGTTTCACACTTTTTTGTTAAGTATTTCACTCCACATGTTTTAATTCATAGTTTTGATGCCTTCAATGTGAATCTACAATTTTCAGAGTCATGAAAACCCTTGAGAAGGTGTGTCCAAATGTTTGGTCTGTGCTGTATATATATATATATATATATATGATTTATAAAAAATCATTTTATTACTTACATGTTTCCTATGTAAATAGGAGGGGGTCTAGTCCCCTGGGCGTTGCATCGCCCCTTGGGCATTTGTATACTTTCCGTGGTATCATGCCCTCTGGGCGTAAGACCATGGATTTACATGAGCAACGTGCGCTCGTGAAGCCGGAAAGTAAGCACCCGGATATAAAGGCTGCGCGAATGGCAAGCGCGCACGCGCAGGATCTTCAGGAGCTGACTGTGACGTCTCTCCTGAAAAACCATGGTATCACGCTCACAGGGGTGTGATACCACGAAAAGTATGCAATCACCTAAGGGGCGATGCAACACCCAGGGAACTAGACCGTCTTCTAGTTACATAGGGAACATGTAAGTAATAAAACTTTTTTTACAAAAACATTTTACACAATATTACAACACAGGGATGGGTAGGAAGGGGTTTCTAGGCCACACATCACCCTGCTTGTAGGTTAGAAAGCAAATGGGACCTGACAGGTTCACGTTAACTACTGAAAGAGGTAAGAACTTGTGGGACAGGGATATGATACTACGTTTTTACAATGTCTGTGTTCCACATGCCCAGTATGGTCTTTTTATGATAGACAGCTATATAATTTAAGGTTGCAATAATGCTTTTGAGAGGATCCATTGGAGCAGTGAGAGCTGTTACATTTTGAACCAAAGGAGCCTCTGTAGAAGACAAGCGTGTATTCATATGACTAAAATAAAGGAAAGTATTATTCACAGTCTAAAATAGTGTGGTGGTCCGAAGATATCCTGTTAAAGTTGAAAGAACTGTTCCCAATGACAAGTGGAGGGAAGAGCGGCAAAGTGAAAACAAGGACTGTTGTTACGGGAAATATAGTATGGCTTTCTACTTATTAATATACTTGTCAAACCAGCACCAAGCTTATAAATTATAGAGTTCTTCATTTTGCTCTGCACTGCCATTTCAGGGGTTAGTGGGGCTTGTGTTGAGTTACGTTGTGTGTTTTATGCTCTGCAAATTTTTAAGTACAAAGATGTTGCTTTGTGCATTTGAAAAAGGGAGGGCATAAAATATCAAAGTCCTTGGAGACATATTTTAGTATTGTGGTTATAGGCTAACATTACTACACAACATATAAATATGAATCCATTTATTATATCTTGATGGTGGTAATGATGAGGATGATGATGATGATGATGATGATGATGATGAAGTAACACTCCTGAAAAGCTATAGCCTACACAGTAGTGCTAAATGTGTGCTATGTAACAGGACGTATCAGGTTATATATAGTGTATATTTTTTGTTTATTTCTTAGTCCATAAGTCTCTTGTAGTCCTGAAAAACAATATTTTTAAGTATTATTTTTTGTATTTATAAAGTCATAGAGGAAAAAGAATCCCCAAAATACGTTATTTTCTGAATAAAACTTTTATCAAAGGTGTAATGTTACCATGATAACAAACATAGTGCACCCCTGGGTCTCTAGGCTTTATTCCATTGGTCTGACAGATGAAACGTGATAATATTCTAAACCTGTCTTACCCTGGTATATTATTATTGGTATATTATTACTAAACGTTATATTGACTATCATCATGTCATAAAGTTTTCTCCGTCAATAGAAAAGTTTATATAACTGAAGTGAAGATAGGTTCAGTCAAGTGCTGATAAGTCCTTCTCATAAAGTCATTAAGATCTGGGACATCTGATGCAGCCTATGTCATGTTTTATTTACCCACTCAGAGAATAAAGCTGTAAGACCAAGACACGCGCATGTAATTACTGAGCAAACTGGAAGCTGCTACACCTACATAACAAATAATAAAAAAATCTGAAAAGGATTTACTTCCCTGTGTAAATGGCCTCCGGGTTCACATGAATTTCGTATATTTTTTTTCAATAGCTAAACACTTTTATTTAAAACAAAGACTATTAGCTTTTAAGTGGTGTTTATTTTTTTCCAGAACCACCCTTTACATAAAAACTTTTGTAAAGGTTTATCAAAGATTTCATATGGTAAAGAGCATATGTTCTATAAGATAGCCACCGGACAGGTCCTCAAGGAGAGATACAGTGTATATCATCAAGGTTGGTAGCCTCGAAGATGTAGGTCTGGAAGCAGGATCCAGCACGTATAGTGCTGAAAGAGTTAAAAGGGCATGTCAGGGCCAGGTATATGAGCAGTCAGAGAGATGGGTGGTACTGGCTGCTCACATATGTCCACCCTTGGGCATGGTACGCTACGTAAAATGAAGACCAGTTGTCTCATGCAGGGTCTGTGTGTTGAGGTGTGCAGACCGCCCGTGTTGTTTTTTCTTGCTAAGGAATAAGAGCTGGACAGCCGTCTGAGTGGGCAAACCTGCACTATTGTATGGACTACTTGCTTTATGTTTTCCGTTTGTTTCAGAAAAGATTGTTTTTGATTTCTTATCCTGTGCGGTTTATAGAGTGTAAATAAACCAGCCCTAACATTTTACTTAAACCTTTCCTGTGCCTACCTCAGCATGAGCCAATTGGGTAGAAATGCTACAATTGGTACTTGAAGTCCAGGCAAGACTCCCAGGGGACACAGGTAGCTGCTGCAGGTCCTGGGTTAAGGCGGCCATAAGCATGTTAGTGACACGCCCGCGGGGTCTTTGGGGTTACTCACCGGGCTGGTTTTTGGGGGATTTGGGTTGTCACAGTGGCCTGGCTCCGTGATGCCGCGGTGTCAACCAAAATGATGAGGATGGGAATGATGGGAGTAGTTGTTGTCTTTCGTGATGCCACCTGTGGTATGCAGCCAGGAGGGAAACCGCTGCTGTCCAAGGTCTCTCTTGCAGCTTGGATGATGCAGCTATCCACAGGCAGAGCTAAACCCCAGGGAGGATGTTGAGAGTAGTTGTGAACCCCAATGTGGGAAGTGTGGGGTGCGGGAAGGATCAGACGACACAGCAGTTGCAGCTTAAGGTGTTTATTTACTGAGTTGCTCCTGCTGTTGGACTGCCAGACTCCACTGTCATGGGCTCCAGACGATCCCGGATAGTTCGGGGGTCGGTACCGGAGGCATACTTCGTGAGTCCTTCCTCCCTGCGCTCTGTTGTGCGAGTCCCTGCGTCTTGAAGCTACACAGGGACCCAGGACCTTGGGTGGTTATGTTCCCCGTCCCATCTAGCAGGCAGCGCAAGTCCGTTGATGGGCTACCCTATGATCACGGATCCTGGTTCTATATGCTGCTTTGCCCCGGGCACTGTTGTGGGCCAGAGGACTTGAAATCCTCTGCCCGGTGGATTCTACTGACAGGCCATGAAGTGCCCACCAGCCTAGGGCTCCACACCCTGAGATGTGCGCCGGTCCTGAGGGAGCTATTAGCTCTCCCCTCAGCGACCAAATTCTCTTGCGTCTCACTTGGTTCCCAGTGGTGTTGAATCTAGAGTGTATGTGTGTGGCTCCTACTCTGCTGATCAGTCGCTCCGCCCACTCGAGCCCCAGACTTAGTGAGTGGGAAGCCCCAGACGATATAGTGACCATCCTAAATGACCCTACCCTAACCCCGTCCCAGTGAGAGGGCAACTGGCTTATGTGTGGTTGTGGATGTTGTGAACCGGTACCAACCTCCTCTTTACCCGGGATGAGTATCGCACCACTGGTGAGATGCAGTACCCTGTGGCGACTGAAGCCTCAGGGGTGCCACATTAGCGCTGTCAGATGAAATGGAGGAGATGGAAAACACAATTGGTCTTGCAGCAACAGGAGTAGCAGGAGATCAATAGACTTCTGAGCCAATAGGTCCACCAACACCAGCATATGGAACGCCTATCAGAGGAGGTCCTTGACAGGGCAACCGCCCTACCCCCAAGTTAAGGTGATGATTCACATCATGTGGAAGATGGTAAAGAGAGCCTTGCAAAAGATAAGCCTTTCTGATGATGTTGAGGCGTTCTTGACTGTGTTCAAAAGAATAGTGGAAAAGGAGAAACTGCCTCTGGAGCATTGGGCGGAGGGTCTGGCACCATATCTAACGGGGAACTACAGAAAACCTGTTGTAACCTAGCCTTGCAGAATGCAAAAGAGTATGCCAAATTAAAAACGGAGATCTCGGCACACCAAGGAGTAACTCTGACTGTTAGGTCCAGTGGTGCACCTGTTGCACCCTATCATGGTGACAAACCTACCAAGCTCCAAATGTTCAACTTATTACTAGTGATGGGTGCACGCGCTCAACAATGCTCAGTACTCGATCGAGCATCGGAGTACTGAAGACACTCGATAGCGTAAACTGGTACTTGGATGCCATGCTCGAGTTCCCAGCCCACATGTTTCGCAGCTGATTTTCAGCCATAACACATGCAGGGATTGCCTGCCAATCACAGTAATGCCATAGCCATGTTGACTACTGGCATTACTGTGATTGGCTGGCTGCATCACATTATCTGATCTATATTAGACCTGGTGACACCATGCTCGGTGCACTGTACATGGAAATAGTGCTGGAGAAGCATCACCATACCTGCTGCTGCGTCATTAAACCAACAGTCCTTTTCAGAGCTAATTGAAATAGATTCTATGCTAATACTGCTCTTATTTTGCAATTAGTGTAGGGTTAGCTTCTGGAGTAGAGATTGTGTATTAATGTACGGTTCCACTTACGCATAGCTTCTAATGCGAGAGCATCGAAAGCGATATGCTAATGACCCTCTGCTGCGAGCGTCAGCCAAGGGTCATGTGACTGTGCAGAGAAGAGGGTGGGAGCACTTTCTCCCCATCTCCTCTGCTGCCTGTCTCTGCATACATCGCACTGCATTCGGATTACATGCAAGTGCAGTGCAATGTTTCACGCGCTCCCATAGACCTGTATGGGGACGCGTATGCCGAGAGTCGCTGCCAAACGCAGCATGCTGCGATTCATTACGCATGCCGCTGTGGCATGAGGAATCAATCGCAGATGGACACTGCCCCATAGTTTTGCACTGGTGCAAGTGCAATCCGATGTTTTATTGGATTGTACTCGTCCGTGCTAAACACAAGTGGAACCGTACTCTTAGAGGTATTTAGGCAAGGTTCATTGCATTACAGTGATTGCTAGTGCGTCATTAAACCAACAGTCCTTTTCGAGACTAATTGAAATAAATTCTATTCTATACTAAGGCTATGTGCATACGTTGCGTATTTTCATGCAGTTACGCTGCGATCTGCACCGCAGCGCAACTGCATGCGTCCTGCGTCCCCAGCACAATCTATGAAGATTGTGCAAATTCAATCCCCGTGTTGTGTTTTAGAACGCAGCGTTTCGGCTGCTGGCAAGACGCTGCTTCTAAAAAGCAACATGTCACTTCTTTTGTGCGTTTTGGTTGCAATGTCGGTCTCTCTCTTTGTCTGTCTGTCGGTCTCTCTGTCTCCCTGTCGGTCGATCTCTCTGTCAGTCTATCCCTCTCCCCCCCCTCTCTCATACTCACCGATCACTGACCGAACACCGGCGCGGCACTGCACGGCTGTCCCACTACTCCGGCGGCTTCTCCTGCTTTTGAAAATGCCGGCCGCTTATTATTCAATCTCGTATTCCCTGCTTTCCCCGCCCACCGGTGCTTATGATTGCTTGCAGTCAGACACGTCCCCACGCTGAGTGACAGATGTCTCACTGCAACCAATCACAGCCGCCGGTGCGCGGGTCTATGTAGTGCAGTAAAATAAATAAATAAATAATTAAAAAAAATCGGCGTGCGGGCCTTCCCAATTTTGATACCAGCCAAGATAAAGCCACACGGCTGAAGGCTGGTATTCTCAGAATGGGGAGCCCCACATTATGGGGAGCCCCCCAGCCTAAAAATATCAGCCAGCAGCTGCCCGGAATTGCCGCATCGATTATATGCGACAGTCCCGGGACTCTACCCGGCTCATCCAGAATTGCCCTGGTGCGGTGGCAATCTGGGTAATAAGGAGTTAATCGCAGCCCATAGCCATTATGCATCCACGACGCATCCAGCTCTGCTACATGAAGCGGACAGGAGCGGCAGTAGAACACGACCGCTCTCTATCAGCTCCATGCAGCAACTGAGGTGAGCCGCGCTGTCAGCGGAGACATCACTCAGGTCACCCGCGGCCACAGGTCTCGGGGTGGAGGACTCCAGCTGGCCGCGGGTAACCTGAGTGACGGCACCGGTGATCGCGCGGCTCACTGCAGTCACTCAGGGGATTTGCGGTCACCGGTGAGTGCTTCACCTGTGATCGCAAATCAAGCCGCGGCACACAGACAGAGCCGCGCGATCACAATGAAGTCGGGTGAAATTCATCCGAGTTCATTATGATCGCACGGCACTGTCCCGCAGCCAGCCATACTCTTTTTGACAGTGCGGTCGGCTCTGCTACAAGTCTATGGGGATGCAGCAGAGCCGAGTGAGACCGCACTGTCAAAAATGTGCGTTCTGGAAGTATCCAGAACGCATGAATTCAGCAGGAATTCTGCAGTCACAATGTGTCTCAGAACGCAGCTTTTCGGCTCGTATGTACAGTACAGACCAAATGTTTGGACACACCTTCTTATCTCTAGAACAGTTGTTAAGAGGAGACTTTGTGCAGCAGGCCTTCATGGTAAGATAGCTGCTAGGAAACCACTGCTAAGGACAGGCAACAAGCAGAAGAGACTTGTTTGGGCTAAAGAATACAAGGAATGGACATTAGACCAGTGGAAATCTGTGCTTTGGTCTGATGAGTCCAAATTTGAGATCTTTGGATCCAACCACCGTGTCTTTGTAGAAAAGGTGAACGGATGGATTCTACATGCCTGGTTCCCACCGTGAAGCATGGAGGAGGAGGTGTGATCGTGTGGGGGTGCTTTGCTGGTGACACTGTTGGGGATTTATTAAAATATTGAAGGCATACAGAACCAGCATGCCTACCACAGCATCTTGCAGCGGCATGCTATTCCATCCTGTTTGCATTTAGTTGGACCATCATTTATTTTTCAACAGGACAATGACCTCAAACACACCTCCAGGCTGTGTAAGGGCTATTTGACTAAGAAGGAGAGTGATGGGGTGCTACGCCAGATGACCTGGCCTCCACAGTCACCAGACCTCAACCCAATCGAGATGGTTAGGGGTGAGCTGGACCGCAGAGTGAAGGCAAAAGGGCGAACAAGTGCTAAGCATCTCTGGGAACTCCTTCAAGACTGTTGGAAAACCATTTCCGGTGACTACCTCTTGAAGCTCATCAAGAGAATGCCAAGAGTGTGCAAAGCAGTAATGAAAGCAAAAGGTGGCTACTTTGAAGAACTTAGAATATAAGACATATTTTCAGTTGTTTCACACTTTTTTAAGTATTTCATTCCACATGTTTTAATTCATAGTTTTGATGCCTTCAATGTGAATCTACAATTTTCAGAATCCTGAAAATAAAGAAAACTCTTTGAGTTTGAGAAGGTGTCCCCAAACTTTTGATCTGTATTGTATATATACAGTGCCTACAAGTAGTATTCAACCCCCTGCAGATTTAGCAGGTTTACACATTTGGAATTAACTTGGCCTTGTGACATTTGGACTGTAGATCAGCCTGGAAGTGTGAAATGCACTGCAGCAAAAAAGAATGTTATTTCTTTTTTTATTTTTTTTTTAAATTGTGAAAAGTTTATTCAGAGGGTCATTTATTATTCAACCCCTCAAACCACAAGAATTCTGTTTGGTTCCCCTAAAGTATTAAGAAGTATTTCAGGCACAAAGAACAATGAGCTTCACATGTTTGGATTAATTATCTCTTTTTCCAGCCTTTTCTGACTAATTAAGACCCTCCCCAAACTTGTGAAAAGCACTCATACTTGGTCAACATGGGAAAGACAAAGGAGCATTCCAAGGCCATCAGAGACAAGATCGTGGAGGGTCACAAGGTTGGCAAGGGGTACAAAACCCTTTCCAAGGAGTTGGGTCTACCTGTCTCCACTGTTGGGAGCATCATCCGGAAGTGGAAGGCTTATGTGACTACTGTTAGCCTTCCACGGCCTGGACAGCCTTTGAAAGGTTCCACCCGTGCCGAGCCCAGGCTTGTCCGAAGAGTCAAGGCTAACCAAAGGACAACAAGGAAGGCGCTCCGGGAAGATCTCATGGCAGTGGGGACATTGGTTTCAGTCAATACCATAAGTAACGTACTCCACCGCAATGGTCTCCGTTCCACACGAGCCCGTAAGGTACCTTTACTTTCAAAGCGTCATGTCAAGGCTCGTCTACAGTTTGCTCATGATCACTTGGAGGACTCTGAGACAGACTGGTTCAAGGTTCTCTGGTCTGATGAGACCAAGATCGAGATCTTTGGTGCCAACCACACACGTGACGTTTGGAGACTGGATGGCACTGCATACGACCCCAAGAATACCATCCATACAGTCAAGCATGGTGGTGGCAGCATCATGCTGTGGGGCTGTTTCTCAGCCAAGGGGCCTGGCCATCTGGTCAGCATCCATGGGAAGATGGATAGCACGGCCTACTTGGAGATTTTGGCCAAGAACCTCCGCTCCTCCATCGAGGATCTTAAGATGGGTCATCATTTCATCTTCCAACAAGACAACGACCCAAAGCACACAGCCAAGAAAACCAAGGCCTGGTTGAAGAGGGAAAAAATCAAGGTGTTGCAGTGGCCTAGTCAGTCTCCTGACCTTAACCCAATTGAAAACTTGTGGAAGGAGCTCAAGATTAAAGTCCACATGAGACACCCAAAGAACCTAGATAACTTGGAGAAGATCTGCATGGAGGAGTGGGCCAAGATATCTCCAGAGACCTGTGCCGGCCTGATCAGGTCTTATAAAAGACGATTATTAGCTGTAATTGCAAACAAGGGTTAGTCCACAAAATATTAAACCTAGGGGTTGAATAAGAATTGATCCACACTTTTATGTTGAAAATGTATTAAAATTTAACTGAGCAACATAACTTGTTGGTTTGTAAGATTTATGCATCTGTTAATAAATCCTGCTCTTGTTTGAAGTTTGCAGGCTGTAACTTATTTGCATCTTATCACACCTGCTAAATCTGCAGGGGGTTGAATACTACTTGTAGGCACTGTATATATATATATATATATATATATATATATATATGTATATATATATATATATATATATATATGCATACACTGTATTTATGTATTTATACAGTTGAAACCAGACGTTTGCATACACTATCTAAAAAGACACACAGAAGTATAATAAGTGTTGCGTTCCCAGGGACCACCATGGAAGCCATATAGATATAATTAGATTATTATATTGGTATTAAAGTTCATACAACGTGGTTCTGCCCTCAAGAGGCCTTCATCAGGTAAAAATAAATCAAAATTTTTGGGCACGATACATGAACTGTTACATGCTCCACAGTTTTATTTACTGTTTGTTAAGGGCTGGAGATAATGGAGATCATAAAGAAAAAAGACATAAAGGAGAACATTTTCTTTAGAAATTTCCTAAATTTCCTTAGACTAAAAGTTATTTTTAAAACCAAGATTGTCTATAAATTCCAGAGTATATGGACACCTTGGAACCTCTATGTTAATAATTGACAACTGGATGTTGGGAGAGAAAGTTTGTATGCCCTGCAGGGACATCTCGCATATGGTATGTGTAAGGCCGGGGCCACACGGGGACTACTGCGATCCTCGCATGACACTCGGCTCACGCTGGCAGCACAGCAGGAGCCGAGTGATATTGCGACTGAGGTCCGATCATCCGTTCAGGCCACAGCTGCGGGGGGCAGGCCGGCACTGAGAAGGGGAGGTCCAGCGCTGAAGAGGTGAGGGAGGGATTTATATCCCTCTCTCCTCCGTTGCCGGCTATTGCTATTCTCGCTCTGCACTCGCATTACATCGGTGTAATGCAAGTGCAGTGCGATTTTTTTCTCGCCCCATAGACTTGAATGGGTGCAAGAGAAACAAGGATCGCATTGCACCTGCAGCATGCTGTGATTGTTTTCTCCGTCCGATTAGGACTGAGAAAATAATCGCTCATTGGTGCTGGCACATAGAGTAATATGATGTTTTATCGCATTCCACTCGCTCCGATTTTCACGTCGTGTGGCTTAGGCCTTATACCTTCCCTTTCTCCCTTACCCTATCTTCCCTTATGTCTTTTCCTCCCTGGTGTCTTGTCTACGATTATTGAAGTGATTTGAAATGTGACCCTGAATTTATACGAAAAATTCTTTAATAAATAAACAGTTTCAGTTGTATTCCCTTCTAAATTGTTAAATATTAAACCAGTTCGACCACATCGTTAAGGCCATGTGGATACAGACACTGAAGTCTGTAGATTCAGAATGACTCTTTGCGATTGAGTGTATTGATGCGGTTACGTACCTCAGGAGGAATTTGTTCCATTTGTTCCACTGGTGTCACCTGAATACAAAAAGTTTTATAGTGAGATGTCTTGATAGCCTATTTTTTAAAATCCCATTTTTCACAATATGTCTATGGCCAGTCATTCAGGCACAAAGGATCTGCATAGTGCAGCCCACATATTGTAGCCCTCAACTACAATTTATAACATAGATGACAAAATCACTATGACATATTAATTTCTGTTGAATTCTTATGACTTTGTCTGTGCTGTCATAAGAATTAAACAGAAATTTACATGTCATTGTGTTTTTCCACTTTATGAATCAAGAGCGTTTGACTCCACTCCCGTCAAGAAAATGGACGGTGTTAATGAATCGGTGCCGATGTGTTTCAGCTAACTAGTCCAATACTATCTCCAGCCAGTTTCTGACCAGCCTAAACCCTTTGACTAACGAGTCTTTTCCTATGTACACATCTAGGAGAGAGTCCATATGTTCACACCTAGAGAGCTGTCAGTCAACTGGAATAGGGCTGGGAGAAGCCACCTGAGGACCACATCACTATAGTCAGCTAAGACAAATAGTCCTCGGCCAACTTTTAAAAGTATATTTACTCTAAAACACAGCAGCTTTTCAAAGTAAAACATACCTGACTGCAATCGTGGTTCGGGCAGCATGAATCTGATGACAAGTTACCTTATGGAGTTTACTTGTTAATGGCATTGCTGCGTCATCCTATTGGTCACACTACATGTGCCCTGACAGCTTTGAACATATTTAGTCTAAGGCTCTGTGCGCACTGGGAAATGGAATTTTCTTGTGAAAATTCCGCATCCTCTCAAAGATTACCGCACCCGCGGTAAAAAACCGTGGGAAACCGCATGCGGTTTGCCGCGGTTTGCCGCGGTTTTACCGCGTGCGGGTTGGGATGTGCTTTATTGCATTCAATGCAATAAAGCACATTGAAAAAAAAAAAAAAAAGAAAAAAAAAAGTCATTTAATTCTGAGATAGTAGATAGACAGAAGAATAGATAGAGGGATAGATAGATAGACAGACAGAGGGATAGATAGAAGGATAGATAGATGACAGATTGCTGCATTTCCCACGGTCGGCAGTGAGTTCACATTACAGGCCGTGGGAAATGACCGGTAATTACCTCTGCTGTCTGCTGCATTCAGCCTGTGTCTGTGACAGTCGCGGCTGGATGTCAGCAGCGCAGGACGCCGGAGCCAGAGCTGTGTGGATTATGTCGGACCTATGGATTACGCCGGAGCTTTGTTTCGGGGGGGTTAATAAAATGGTGAACGAGGCTTGTTTGTTTTATTTAAAATAAAGGATTTTTCGGTGTCTGTGTTTTTTTCACTTTACTTACGGGTTGATCATGTCAGCTGTCACATAGACGCTGCCATGATCAAGCCTGGGGTTAATGGCGGTGGTCCCCCATCACCATTAACCCCTTGTATTACCTTGCCACCACTGCTACACGGTGGCAAGAAGAGCCGAGGACACGCCGGTATTGTCGCATAATACATGCGACAGTGCCGGGGCAGCTGCGGCTGATATTCTCGGCTGCCGGAGGGGGAGTTAGGCGGGGGACATTAACCCTGCCCCTCTCTCTCCCCAGCCTGAGAATACCGGGCCGCCGCTGTGTGCTTACCTCGGCTGGAAGGTAAATATACAGCGGAGCCCACGTTCTTTTTTTTCTATATTTCCGTTTTCTTTCTATGTGTGTTCTATGTGTTTGTGTCTGTGTGTTCTATGTGTCTGTGATGTGTCTGTGTCTGTGATGTGTTCTATGTCTGTGTGTGTGTGTGTTTACTCTCTGCACGGCTTCCTCTTCCTGTAATGACATCACTTCCCTACAAAACCGCAGACAAGCGATGCACATTACCGGAGGTAAACCGCGAAATACCGCAGGGAATAACGCAGGAAAACGCAGTGAACCGCACAGAATTTGCTGCCTGCGTTATTCCCTGCGGGATTTCATGATTAACATTGAGTCAATGGAGTGAAATCCCGCAGCGATGTGCGGAAAAGAAGTGACATGCACTTGTTTTTGCTGCGGGATTCCCGCAGCAAAACATGCAGCTGTCAAATTCCGCCCAGTGCGCACAGGATTTTTTTTCTCCATAGGATTTGCTGGTGATTCACTGCAGAGATGTTATGAACATTTTCTGCAGCGAAACATGCAGCAAATCCGCGGAAAATCCGTGGCAAAATCCGGTAAGTGCGCACATAGCCTTAGACTAGCAGCTTCATAAACAGACAAACTAATAAAACACACAATATTTATGCACTGTGAACTAAACCAAAACTGTTCTCATGAATCCTAGAACTCAGACCTTTTCCTTAGAAACTTGTTCAATAATACTTTTTATTTGTCCAATGAAAAGGAAAATGTTTTCTGGACACAGGGATGGTTTTTTTATCAATAATATCTTATAGATGACAATGAATCCTGTTACGTAGATAACTGATGTCTTACTTATACCACTATATAACTAGTATACAGAGGCGTAGCTAGGGGTTCGGCTCAGAGGGGGCGAAACGTCTGAGTGGGCCCCTAACCAGGTAACCATATTTACAACTATGGTGTCGCAGCCTAATAGCTTGTGTAGACAACTATATTTTTGGTCCAAGTGCGATCCAACAAAATACTGGATCGCACTCGGACCACTGTTATCCAATGAGGTAGTGCACATGTTTGATTTTGTCCTTAGATCGAGTGGTCTGAGGAAAAAAATAAATTGCAGCATGCATGGCAGACTGGTACTGGCAGTAGGTGTCCCCTCTTGAGCTGTATGGGACTGCCAGAGCCGTATGCGCTGCCAACTCAGAGCCGTATGTGCTGCTACCCCAGAGCTGTATGCGCTGGCCATACAGAGCTGTATGCACTGCCACCCCAGAGCCGTATGTACTGGCTCCACAAAGCCATATGCACTGCCACCTGAGAGCCGTATGCATCCCACCCCAGTAATGTGCATGCCCCCCAGCATTGTATGCTACACCAGTAACATCTATGCCCCCCAGGAATATGTATACACCTGAGTAACATGTATGCTCCCCAGTAATGTATATACCCCCAGCCCCTGCTGTCATTTATATACTGTAGCCCCCAGCCCCTCCTGTGATGTATATTCTGTAGCCTTAGCCCTTCGTGTGTGTATTTACAGCAGTCTGTGTGCACTGTGCGCGGCCTTGTCTGTTATTGACGACCATCATGCAGTTTAACACAGACACATGCCCAGGAGGAGCTGGATGGAGACAAACGGGGGAGGTGAGAGAGGCTTGTTGCCGACTTCACAAAATTAGTATCTGTAGTGCATCTGTGTGTGTGTTTGTGTGTGTGTGTCTGTGTGTATATATGATGTGTGTGCATGTATGGTGTATATCTATATATGTCAGTATATATGACTCTGTATAGATTTACAGTTAGGTCCAGAAATATTTGGACAGTGACACAAGTTTTGTTATTTTAGCTGTTTACAAAAACATGTTCAGAAATACAATTATATATATAATATGGGCTGAAAGTGCACACTCCCAGCTGCAATATGAGAGTTTTCACATCCAAATCGGAGAAAGGGTTTAGGAATCATAGCTCTGTAATGCATAGCCTCCTCTTTTTCAAGGGACCAAAAGTAATTGGACAAGGGACTCTAAGGGCTGCAATTAACTCTGAAGGCGTCTCCCTCGTTAACCTGTAATCAATGAAGTAGTTAAAAGGTCTGGGGTTGATTACAGGTGTGTGGTTTTGCATTTGGAAGCTGTTGCTGTGACCAGACAACATGCGGTCTAAGGAACTCTCAATTGAGGTGAAGCAGAACATCCTGAGGCTGAAAAAAAAGAAAAAATCCATCAGAGAGATAGCAGACATGCTTGGAGTAGCAAAATCAACAGTCGGGTACATTCTGAGAAAAGAGGAATTGACTGGTGAGCTTGGGAACTCAAAAAGGCCTGGGCGTCCACGGATGACAACAGTGGTGGATGACCGCCGCATACTTTCTTTGGTGAAGAAGAACCCGTTCACAACATCAACTGAAGTCCAGAACACTCTCAGTGAAGTAGGTGTATCTGTCTCTAAGTCAATAGTAAAGAGAAGACTCCATGAAAGTAAATACAAAGGGTTCACATCTAGATGCAAACCATTCATCAATTCCAAAAATAGACAGGCCAGAGTTAAATTTGCTGAAAAACACCTCATGAAGCCAGCTCAGTTCTGGAAAAGTATTCTATGGACAGATGAGACAAAGATCAACCTGTACCAGAATGATGGGAAGAAGAAAGTTTGGAGAAGAAAGGGAACGGCACATGATCCAAGGCAAACCACATCCTCTGTAAAACATGGTGGAGGCAACGTGATGGCATGGGCATGCATGGCTTTCAATGGCACTGGGCCACTTGTGTTTATTGATGACATAACAGCAGACAAGAGTAGCCGGATGAATTCTGAAGTGTACCGGGATATAATTTCAGCCCAGATTCAGCCAAATGCCGCAAAGTTGATCGGACGGCGCTTCATAGTACAGATGGACAATGACCCCAAGCATACAGCCAAAGCTACCCAGGAGTTCATGAGTGCAAAAACGTGGAACATTCTGCAATGGCCAAGTCAATCACCAGATCTTAACCCAATTGAGCATGCATTTCACTTGCTCAAATCCAGACTTAAGACGGAAAGACCCACAAACAAGCAAGACCTGAAGGCTGCTGCTGTAAAGGCCTGGCAAAGCATTAAGAAGGAGAAAACCCAGCGTTTGGTGATGTCCATGGGTTCCAGACTTAAGGCAGTGATTGCCTCCAAAGGATTCGCAACAAAATATTGAAAATAAAAATATTTTGTTTGGGTTTGGTTTATTTGTCCAATTACTTTTGACCTCCTAAAATGTGGAGTGTTTGTAAAGAAATGTGTACAATTCCTACAATTTCTATCAGATATTTTTGTTCAAACCTTCAAATTAAACGTTACAATCTGCACTTGAATTCTGTTGTAGAGGTTTCATTTCAATTCCAATGTGGTGGCATGCAGAGCCCAACTCGCGAAAATTGTGTCACTGTCCAAATTTTTCTGGACCTAACTGTATGTCTTTATATGTATTTTTCTTAATTTCTCTTTAAATACCGTATTTTTCATTTTATAAGACACTCCCCAAGTTTGGAGTAAAAAAAAAAATATGGCGTGCTTACCAAGGAAAGGGGGCTGGCAGAGGAGTGGGGATTACAAGTGGAAGGGGCGGTACTGGAGTACAGCGATGCTGTGAGTGGTACAGAGGGGGGCCCAGATACTCACTGCATGGCTGCTCTGTGCTGGGCTGCTCTGTGTGGGGGGCTGCTCTGTGCGGCGAGCAGTAAGGCATCCTGAAGATGTTGGCGGTGAGGGCTTCTTCAAATAATGGCAGTCGGAGTCCACGCATGTGCAGATGAGAGCTTGAGCTGAGAGCTCCATCTGCGCATGAGCCGACTCTAGGCGCCATTATTTGAAGAAGCCCTCACCACCAAGATCTTTAGAATGGCCGGTACACTACCGCCCGCCGCACAGAGCAGCCCCGCGCCAAACAGAGCAGCCACGAACACAGCAGAGCTGCGGCAAGCAGAACAGCAGTGCACAGAGCAGAGCCACGCTGCCTGACGCACAGAGCAGAGCCGCGCTGCTCCCCTGTGCCGGTCGTAGCCGGCACAGGGGAGCTCCGGCTGGGCCCGACCCCCGTGCAGAATGACCCGGAGCAGGCAGATGCTCCGTACTGGGAGCGGCAGCAGAACCAGCTGGGCCGGGAGATTGCGGCCCGAGAAAAGAAGAAGGCGGAGGTGCTGGCCCGGACCATCTGAGAAAAAGAGAACCTCCGCAGCGCCACCTATCAGGTGCAGGGCCCGACCTTTGAAGGCCAGGTTCGGCAGTGTGACCCCCGCCGTGGATCGGGGTTCATCTTTGAGCCGGGCCTGGAAGCGGAAATAATTGTTTCCCGGAGGGACGTGTACCCGCATCTTCCCGTGGGGCATCCCGACCGGGACCTGAAGCCTGGAGAGCTGGTGAGCTACACCCGGCATTGCGGGGAGAGGGGATGGTTCGCCCTCGACGGGAAGAGGAGGGTGAGCCGCAGTGCCCAGAGGCACACTCAGTCCCCTCCCCCGCCATACAGTCTTGAGGAGGATGAAGAAGAGTGTTAAAAGGTAGCGGTTCCCGGCTACCATACCGCCCGTCCCCGTTGGGACTTTGTTTTGGCTCCGTTATAGCCCATTTTAAATGAACATGGCCGAGAACTTGCAGGCCACCCAATAACTTTTGGGCTTGTAAATAATCCCCGGACCAACCTTTCAGGTCCTACAGTCTCCGGAGAGGCTGGTTGGAGGAAGGGCCTGCGGCAGAGGAGGCCGAGGTCCCGTCACCATGCAGACCGGTGACAACCCTCCGGGCCAGACTGCTGGGTAAGGAACTTATTACCCCGCCCGTATGGGCAATACCTGGACCTGAACCCGTTTCCTGGAATGGGGAAAAGGGGTGCTGACCTAGTTCTTAGAGGCAGCATCAGGGCTAGGTTTGCTTGAGTGGGCAAATGAAAGGACCCGGTCCTGTCCCGTTCCCGGTTATTAGAAATGTTTTATTTGTAACGTTCAAGTATAAGCCTCCCATCAAGGGATGAGACAAAATCTTTCGTAATTGTAAATATGTTGGTATACTTGTATATATGTTCTCTTTTATCTTTTGCAGTTCAGAAAAAAATAAACAGTGGGGTTAACATCTTGCTGCATAAACATCTCCCCCGGGTGCCCCGTAACTGCAGCGGTGGTGTGTACCTTCACCACATCCTGTGGGTGGCGTCACGAACTTAACCACGGCTCCGGCCGTACACCTACGTCCTCTAAACCGCCAGCCACCTTTCAGATCGAAGTGACCACAGGGCCCCCGGGTCCGGAGACGCTCGAGCCACCTACCAGCGAGCCCGGACCCGAGCGGCTCGGCTGCAGCTGAGCGTCGGGCGGTACACATGTACTCTACTTTTTGGTGCAATTTGCAACTGAATTCTATTCCATTTTGCAATGTTAACCCAACATGCTCATTAAATTATATAGATTGCGTTCAAAATATTAATGCATTTGTAGGTCTTCAACATTGCACCAATATTACATTTGTATTTCAAATTGGGGATTTTTACGGATTTATAAAACAAGTCCAATATTGCTAACATAGAGATGCTATATAATCTATTATTATTAAGGTATTCTGCATACAGAGATACGCACTTGCATGAATTGGCCTTTTGAGTGAGAAAGTACATTTTGAAGTAGAATAGTATGCAGGATTGACACCTTCAAAATTTTGCATTTTCAGTGTAACCACATATTTACACCTTTTAAAGAATGTGTTATTCTGTATTTTCACACTACAGACAATGGACACATAGCAACAGTATTTAAAGGGGTTGTCCACTATTTTTACAATAGCCTATCCATAGATGCGCCACTTCTAGGGTGGCTCCAGGCTGCTGTGTTTAGGCTGGGAAAGGCCAAATAATCATGGCCCGTTCTACCCTAATAATATCACCCCCCATTTCTCTGCTGTCTCGTGGCTACTTTTAAAAAGATGGGGGGACACACCCTACACCGTTTTATAAATTATTTTTTCAAATAATTTAAAAAATCAGGATGGGATCTCCTGTATTTTATAAAACCAACCAAGTGACAGCTGACAGCTAAGGGTTGCAGCCCGCAGCTTCTGCTGTACCTGTGCTGGTTATGAAAATTAGGGGGGGGCCCTCATGTCATTTTTTTTTCTTAAATTATTTATTAACTTTGCTAAATAGCTGTACAAGCTATCTATCATTTTTCTGGCTTTGCACGTCTTTTACACATAAAAAAATTCATTGATTTCCCTGGTACATGTCATACAGATGACACACAGATGTCATCCGTGTGATGTCCATATTTGACCCCTGCTGCAATAAAACAACTGATTTCTGTCCTTGAGAATCACCAGGACATGTAGTTGTTTCACATGGACACAGGCCCAGGTGAAAACACAGATGTGAAGATCTCTATTGACTTTAATTAGCATGTATGTGAACATGACTTTGGTACTTGTGAAAACGGATATCACAGGGACTGGAGACACAGAGGTGTGAAGGAGGCCTCATATGTGCGCATGTTGCGTACAGTTCACTGCAGAAATTTCTGCAGCGATCTGAAGAGCACATGTGCGCTTTAAATCGCTGCAGAAATGTCCGTAGTGAAGCCGATTCCATGCGCTCTGCCTGCAGCTCCTCCCATAGACAGAGCAGGAGCTGCCGGCAAAGCGCACGGAAGAAGTGACATGTCACTTCTTTTTACGCCGCGCTTCAGCAGTAGCCGAAGCGCTGCACTCTAAAACGCCACGTGCGCACGGCCCCTGCATAATCTCCATAGACTGTGCAGGGGACGCAGGACGCATGCAGTTACGCTGCGCTACAAAGCGCAGCGTAACTGCATGTATTTACGCAACGTGCGCACATTAGGATGTGTTTCTTGAGGTCAACATCTCCTGTGCCCCAAGAAATTCACAAATGTTTCTCACCTGTGGCGACTTCCACACTGCTCCTTGACTTATCCTCTTGCAGAGACCTCTTTCCATCAGCATAGGGTTGTTGGAGGCAGGCATATGTAGCTATACAGTCATCTTTGGAAGTTCTCAGTTAAGCTGCCAAATGTAATTACCAAATGTGGAGAATCTATCTGAAGCCATGAAAGATACTGAGATGTATACAAATAAGAACGGACGAGTGCAGCAGCATACTGATATGTGTGAGCATTGAACAAACATTTTGATCTTCACTATTGCTATATAGACTATACTATTCACGTGTGTCCTTCTGCTATGACAAGGAGTACCCCGTAGATGAAAGCCTAGCCTACCAAATTAAACTTATCTTGGGAGAGGAGTGTTTAAAGGGAACCTGTCATCTGATTTGTGTTGCTCAAGCCACGGGCAGCATGAATCAGATCCTGGCTGCAAAATGGCAGTACAGTGAGTGTACATAAGAAGAGACCTGTCAAATATTTGTAGCATTTCAGAGAAAAATATGCCTGGCTGCAATCATGCAGCTGTGATCTCATTCATGATCCCTGCAGTTTGGGAAGAATAAATCAGATGACAGGTTCCCTTTAAATTTGACAGACTAGGTTCCCATCTACAGAATATATCTTGGAGGTTGGGCTGATATGAATTGGCCAATTTCTGCATATTGTACTTCAATTTTACAAGCATAGTCTATATAGCAGTACTGCAATTCAAAGTTTCCATATTCCGTATTCCCATGTACATGAGCACATGTTTTATATCCTCACAGTCGCAGCAGCTTGCATCTATTCACACTAGACTCATTTTATTAGGAGGTGCTAGCCAGTTTTTTTCTTTGTGCAAATGAGAACTGATATTTTTCAATGCAAAAATGTAGTATGTAAAGTCATTTTTGACCTAAAATTACCGATATATTTTAAAGTAAAGAATTTTTCCTTTCTTATTTTGAACATACGGTTTTGTGCCCGGCCACTGAGCAGCCCTGTCTGTATACTAGGTGTGATCTCAGCAGCCCGTTGTTAACCCCAGATCTGCTGATCACTTGTGTGTTGCCTAGCAACTTCTACAAAGAACAAGGAAATGAGTTGTTCTGTCTATCAAATCCTCTATTCTTCAGTAATTGGAAAAGAAATGCCTTTCAGATAAACCGTAATATGTGACCTAACATTTTAGGATAGCAATTGTCTACGTCTGCAAAATTGCTGGTTTTACATGGAAATATATATGAGCTGTTTGCCTGAAGGTAAATTATAATGTATTTATTATTTAGTTTATACCAGCATAGATTTTTAATTTTTTGCAACATTATTATCATTATTGTACATTATGTGTCTATAATAATTACACTGCAAGGCTGTATGAGACACTTAGGGGTACTTTGCACACTACGACATCGCAGGTGCGATGTCGGTGGGGTCATGTCGAAAGTGACGCACTTCCTGCGTCGCTCTCGACATCGTAGTGTGTAAAGCCTAGATGATACGATTAACGAGTGCAAAAGCGTCGTAATCGTATCATCGGTGTAGCGTCGGCAAAAACCATAATTACCTTGCTGCGACGGTCCAATGTTGTTCCTCGTTCCTGCGGCAGCACACATCGCTGTGTGTGACATTGCAGGAGCGAGGAACATCTCCTACCGGCGTCACCGCGGCTCCTGACGGCTATGCGGAAGAAAGGAGGTGGGCAGGATGTTTACGTCCCGCTCATCTCCGCCCCTCCGCTTCTATTGGCCGCCTGCCGTGTTATGTCACTATTACGCCGCACGGCCCGCCCCCTTAATAAGGAGGTGGGTTGCTGGCCAGAACAACGTCGCAGGGCAAGGTGAGTGCATGTGAAGCTGGCGTAGCGATAATTTTCGCTACGCCAGCTATCACCACATATCGCTGCTGCGACAGGGGTGGGGACTATCGCACTCGGCATCGCAGCATCGGCTTGCGATGTCGTAGTGTGCAATGTACCCCTAAGTCATTCAGGCATTCAGGATTCCAATCTCCATCGGTCCCATCGATAGTGTCCCATGGACAGGTGTCTGGACTGGTCGGGCTGCGGTCCTGTTCTGTCCCCATCTACATGGAGGTCGGAGGACACAAGGTGAATTTGGCTTCTATGCTATCTTTGATTTCTAGAAATCCCATCCACTTGTACTGTAAAACTCAGTGTTTTGTACACAGCTGAAGCAAGCTGCATCCAAAATCCAAAACGCTGTGATCACTGATCGTGTGTATGTTAAACTTCTGGGAACCGATATAATAAAGATAATACTAATAATAATAATAATAGCAGATAGCTATTAGCTGCCACCACTGCACCACCATAGCTATGTATTTGCCTGTATGCCCTCTATCATCAGTATACATATCAATAAATATTGTATTTTAACTTCTTTACACTATATTATTATCCATCTACATAGTGCTATCAGCTTCTGTAGTGCTTTATATACTGCAGCATTGAGCTCACCGTGTATGAGGCCCCTCGACTCTCCCATAACGGCAGTTGAATTTCAGCATTCCCTATCCTTACATGCTCAAAATCAATGTACACCTGCTTAAAGGGAACCTATCACCATAATTTTTCTATATAAGCTAAAGCCAGTGCTATACTGGCACTATCATTCTGATTCTATACATACCTGTAGTGGTCAGCTCGGATGTTTAGGTTTTGAAATCCAAAAAAGTAAAGTTTATAAAATTAGCTGCTTGTTGAGTGACAGCAACAAAGGAGCAGATAATATCTGGGGGGAATTCATAGTTATCCCCTCCCCCTGTTAGAATTAGCATAAGTATTATACAAACGATTCACTTTGTTGCAGGACCTGTGTGAGGTCATACCATGTGACCTGATATCCAGCTTTGTTAGCTGAGGCCCCTCCCCTTCTGGTCACATGGGTATGACCTCACACAGGTCCTGCAATAGACAAAGTGAATCGTTTGTATAATACTTATATTAATTCTAACAGGGGGAGGGGATAACTATGAATATATGATCTGCTCCAGTGCAACTGTCACTCAAGAAGCAGCTCATTTTATAAACTTTACTTTTTTGGATTTCAAAACCTAAACATCTGAGCTGACGACTACAGGTATGTATAGAATCAGCCTGATAGTGCCAGTATAGCACTGGCTTTAGCTTATATACAAAAATCCTGGTGACTGGTTCCCTTTAAGGCTAAGTTCACACAGGGCATCTTTTGCTGCATTTTTGAGGTCACAAAGATGCACCAAAATGCATGCATTTCCTTCTCCCAGCAAAGTCTATGAGATTTTGATTTTGCTGTCCACACTGGGCATCTTTTGTTGGCTGCATCTTGGCTGTGTTTTTGAAGATCACCCAGGATGCAGCATGTCAATTCTTTTTGCGTTTTTCCAGCATTTTTGAGCCCTTTGAATCAATTAATTTGACTTAAAAACGAATTTGGCAAAACACGGTAAAAATGCAGTAAAACGCGTTAAAAAATCATTGCATTTTTAAGCGTTTTTGCTGCGGTGCGTTTTTGGTGAGACAAAACGCTGCATCGTTGTGGTAAAAAAAAAGATGCTGCGTGTGAACATACCATAAGACCGCCATACGTATGTATCAGATAGCTGTCACCCAAACGATAGTTAATTTGGCAGTCATCTTGGCCGGCTTTCCCATATATAGGAGCATTCGTTCAACCAACTGCTCCTGTGTTCTCTATGAGTATACCGCTACCAGAAATGTCTGGCAATGTCTTATCTCCAGGAGAACAAAGAAATCGTCAGTCTGAAATCGGACATGCCAAGTCGACATCTCCCCTGACAGTTAGTTGCCCAAAGCTAATTTACTTCTTAAGTGTGAAAATATGTGAAAAATGTGCATATGTTTACACATCTAATTGCCTTTTCTCAGTATGAAACTGATAACAGACACAGCACAATATTGTAACACATCTGACACATCTCAACCACGGCTGTCAAGTATCCGTAAATTAATGGTTCATCAGTAAAAATAGACTTTCTTCCAGATTCGGGACTTTTTTTGTGGCAGTTGTGCTTAGTATTTGTGTGTGACTCAATAAAGATTATGGCTCTAATTTATCAAGCAATTGACAGTTTTCTGGTGAAAAATAAAATAAAATCACTTAAAATATTTTTCCATTTTGTAGATAAGTAAAAATGTTGCATCTGTAAGAGAACAGTGGGCGGAGGGTAGATAAGAGGGAAATTCATCATTTATGTCTAAAAAAGTAACGTAAATTAAAACAGAAAAGTACTCTTCTCCATGCTTGGAGCACATTTCTTGTGATGGCTCTCTGCAACTGAAAGGTGCACACCTAGGAATGAATTTTTACATATTTTACTCTAGCACACTTTTATCAAGATTGGTGTATAAAATATTAGTCTTCATAAATCAGGTCCTATATTTTAACTGTTGGCTTTTATCATTCCTTGGCCCAAATTCATCAAGCAGCATACACCAATTTTCTGGTGTAAACCTGCTTGAAATGACCATTGTTTTTGCACAGCTAATAGTTGAACAAAACTTTTGACACTTTGGGCATTTTTACACCAGCTCTGTTACGTATTTGAAAAGTGGTCAGAAATTTACAGAGGGATCTGTCACTTTGGCGAGTCAGGATTGGGAGAGTGAGTGGAAGGGGGGCCCCTGCTGCTTACCCTCAAGCTAGGGAGGTATCCTGGGCTGACCCTCAACCCAGAATTACGCTTTAAGGTAGCGACTAGGGATGATCGAATACCTCAAACATTCGGCTTCACGAGTATTTGCCGAATAGGTCGCCACTATTCGACTATTCGCAAATATTCGATGTGCAATGTAAGTCTATGGGAAATCCGAATAACAACTATTCAGAACTATTCAGGCTTCCCATAGACTTACATTGCGCATCGAATATTCGCATAGCGGCGACCTATTAGTTGGATATTCGCAAAGCCGAATATTTGAGGTATTCGATCATCCCTAGTAGCGAAGTCTGAACCCCCAGCCTCTCCTTATCTCCTGCTTGGCCCTGATGGTAATGTCCCCACCTCACCCACCACCCAAGGGACATAGACCAAGATGGAGACCCAAAAAAACCTCACCTATACAAACAACAGAAAGCGAGGTAGTAACAACTCACACACCACAGGGAAAACACACAGGGATATACCGGGATGGGGAAAAGGAAGTACCAGCACTAGGCTAACACTCCCCCACAACAAAGCACAGACCACAGCAGCAACAAGAAAAACATCCGTCCACCTCCGAGCCAAGCTCCAGAATGATTCAGAATAACCGGCACCCCCTGCTACAAGCAGGAGGTATTTATGCAGGCCAGAAGTGGACATCAGCAGAAACAGCGGAGCTGCCTAGCAGAGTCTGCTGCTGCAACGAAACTGAACATAACCCCTCGAGTGCCAAAAGAAACAAAACCCCTTTAAAGTGTGTGGCCTGAGTCTGTCAAAATCTCTCAGGCAGAGAAGACCGTGACAGGATCAAGGCCAAGTACAGAGAAATGAATCATAATTTATACACTAAAACTGGGGTAAGTTACTACAGAAATGCATGGCTGACCAGAGTACACTTTTTGTGGTGGTGATCGGAAGCTGATAGAGTCACCAAATTAATGAGAAGAGGCACGCTTATGGATGAATTTGGTGCACCTTACTCCAGCGCATTCTGCATCGATTGTTATGCAAAACATCAGTGTTGTTGGACTGTATGGAGCGTGGCCTCATAGAATTCACTTTACATTGAGAATTTGTGCATTTTCTGTTATTTATAGCATTGCATTATAATACATTGTGCCTTCTAACTATGCAAAACATATAAGTGGTTCAAGAATAGCAGGATGGTTACAACAGGTGAGTGAAGGCACATAATGGATCGGGGCACATTTAAAACTTACAATATGTCTTGTCGATGATGGAAATACTAAGACGTTTACTGCTACGGAGTGGCGTTCCCAGTAGAGACAGGGCAGAGCTAGAACTAGACTGTCTGGTCTGCTCCTGTGAAGATATTTGTTCCTTTTGTTATGTACACCAAATGAACACACAAGTGCCTAAATGACACAGCTTTGTATGACAGTACAATGTGAAGCCGCTGTGCTTATTGCCGCAGGCAGCAGAAGAGTGAGCAACGGAGCACCAACACGACAGCAGCGAGAAATCCCAAGCCTTACATGAGCTAATGCCAGGCCTGTAAAGCAAGCACAGTACCAAAGTTCCTCTATGATTTATGAACTGTCAGGGCGTGATGTCTCCATTTACTGGGAACTATTCATTTCCAGTTCAGAGCAGGATGAGCACTCACTTTTACAAGCAATGTGGATGAAACACATGACTTATTCATTACATAAAGAGCTTCAAAGACATTAAGAATATTAAACTTCATCCAGAATATGTCACCAAAGAGAAACTAGAAGTATATTATTCTTTGCTTACGTATCTAACATTGCAGTGCTCGTAAAACTATAGGTCAAGCCTATTTAGTATATGTATGTTGTATGCAGAGGAACCAGTTTGTCTGAACCTTATTTATTATTCAGGATCAGTCAGTTTATAAATCACGGTCACTTTACATTATTGCATTACTGATTGAAGAGAATCTGTCTCCAGGTTTATGCTTTCCAGTGTGAGGGAAGCATCTTATAAGAATGGAGATCATGATTCTGGTGCAAGGTCACTTACTGGGTTGCTTGCTGTAGTTTTGATAAAATCACTGTTTGAGCCGGTTAAGCTCTGCTAGTCTTCTCAATGATGAGCTCTGTCTCACTCTGCCTAAGACATGGATTTACTGCGTTCTGCTTACACTATGGGAACTGAACCAGAGCTGCATATAGATGACGTCCCTCACCTCATACTGTCTCCATATATACTTCCCCTCTCACTCCCTACTAGAGTTGAGCGTGGTTCGCGGTTCGCGGTTCTCCAGTTCGCGGGTCGAGTGATTTTGGGGCTGTTCTAGATCGAACTAGAACTCGAGCTTTTTGCTAAAAGCTCGATAGTTCTAGATACGTTCGAGAACGGTTCTAGCAGCAAAAAGTAGGGCTTTTTACAGCTACAGTGTGCAGGAGCCATCGCTGGCAGCCTGCCAGAAGCTGGTAACCAAGATAAACATCGGGTATCCAAGCAAAGCGCTTTGGTTAGTAACCCGATGTTTATCCTAGTTACGTGCAGGAAGCCCACACTTCCCCGCTCAGCTCGCTCCGCCCCCTCCTGCCCGCGGCATGTACACACGTACGTACACACACACACACACACACACACTCTGCACACACACTCTGCACACACACTCTGCACACATGGTCCCGCTCGGCTTACCTGCGGTGATGAAATCCCGCCATCCCGACCTCAGCACTGTCACTGTCCTCCATGGCCACCGCTTGTCACATCACCTTCTCTCGCTTCCGACCCGAGACTGACTAGCGGTGACGTCACGGGCCTCTCGCGATACTTGGCTGTGAAGGCGGCGGTCATTGAACTCAGTGACAGGTGCTGTCGGCAGTGCAGAAGATCAGCGCAGGTAATGTACCTCGCTGACAGCAGCACTTGTCATCCCCTGGGCTGACCTGGGCTGACCCATTGATGTTAGCTCAGGTCACTGCATTGCTCTCCCAGCCAATGGGGAACATTCTGCTCTTCATTGACTGGGACAGTGTGGATCGTCATGGCAACCCCTTGGATTACACCAGACCTGGATTTGTTTTTCTTTCTAATAAATTGGTTAAAGAGGGAATGTTTTGGGGAGTGTTTTTTCAAATAAAAATGTGTTTGTTGTCTATTTTTTTTTTATTACTGACTGGGTTGGTGATGTCGGGTATCTGATAGACGCCTGACCTCACCAACCCCAGGGCTTGATGCCAGGTGACATTACACATCTGGTATTAACCCCATGTATTACCCCGTTTGCCACCACACCAGGGCGCGGGATGAGCTGGGGCGAAGCACCAGGATTGGCGCATCTAATGGATGCGCCACTTCTGGGGCGGCTGCGGCCTGCTATTTTTAGGCTGGGGAGAGTCCAATAACCATGGACCTCCCTAGTCTGAGAATATCAGACCCCAGCTGTCTGCTTTACCTTGGCTGGTGATCCAATTTTGGGGGGACCCCTACGTGTTTTTTTTTTTTTCAATTATTTATTTAATTTAAAATAACAGCGTGGGGTGCCCTCAGTTTTGGATTACCAGCCAAGGTGAGGTTGCCAGCTGTGGTTTGCAGGCTGCAGCCATCTGCTTTACCCTAGCTGGCTACAAAACTAGGGGGAACCCTACGTCATTTTTTTTTCCATTTTTTTTGGCTAAATACAAAGCTAAGCACCCCTTAGTGCCACATGAAATGCACCAAAGGGTGCAAAATTACAAAATTCAGGAGAGTGGGACATTATGTGTCTTTCTGCCATTATAATGACAGAAAAGACTGATATGAAGTGCACAAGCACAAGAAAATCACCAGAGTGCTCTACGCTGTGAAAAGCAGTAGAAAATGGCACTGGAGTGAACATGTGACCGCCTCATGTAGGATGAAGCTATGGATCCTGGGTAAATTTATGCATTTACCCTCCTTCAGTTTTTTTGCAGTACACAAAAAAAACGGAAGGCACACGGATGACAAACAGATGACATACGGACCGTCTACGGAATGGAAACGGATGCCACACGGATGCACCCGTGAAAAAAAACGGACTGTTTTTTGCAGACCGCAAAAATTGATCGGTCGTGTTAATGTAGCCTTATTCTGATCTGCCGTTTATAAACAGCAGGCAGAAATAAGTGAATAACGCCCTCCGGCGTCGGAAAATCTCCGGGGTTTCAGGGCTAGCTGAGACCCTGGAGATCATGATTCAGGACGGTTTTTCCGGTCCCCGCTCACGTGATCACAGGTATACACCGTACACCGATGATCACGTTACAGTAAATGACAGCACCGGTAAAAAATTATTTATCTCCCATCTGGCATGAACAAACACTTCTTCTCCACTTCTCCACTTCTTCTTCACTTCTCCACTTTTTCTCCACTTTTTCTCCACTTTTTCTCCATTTTTCTCCACTTTTTCTCCATTTTTCTCCACTTTTTCTCCATTTTTTCTCCACTTTTTCTACATTTTTTTCTCCACTTTTTCTCCATTTTTCTCCACTTTTTCTCCATTTTTCTCCACTTTTTCTACATTTTTTCTCCACTTTTTCTCCATTTTTTCACTTCTCCACTTCTTCTCCACTTTTTCTCCACCTTTTCTCCACTTTTTCTCCATTTTTTCTCCACTTTTTCTACATTTTTTTCTCCACTTTTTCTCCACTTTTTCCTCCACTTTTTCTCCATTTTTCTCCACTTTTTCTCCATTTTTCTCCACTTTTTCTCCATTTTTCTCCATTTTTCTCCACTTTTTCTCCATTTTTTCTCCACTTTTTCTCCACTTTTTCTCCACTTTTTCTCCACTTTTTCTCCACTTCTTCTCCACTTCTTCTCCACTTTTTCTCCACCTTTGCTCCACTTTTTCTCTATTTTTTCTCCACTTTTTCTACATTTTTTTCTCCACTTTTTCTCCACTTTTTCTACATTTTTCTCCACTTTTTCTCCATTTTTCTCCTCCACTTTTTCTCCACTTTTTCTCCACTTTTTCTCCACTTTTTCTCCATTTTTTCTCTACTTTTTCTCCATTTTTTCTCCACTTTTTCTCCTTTTTTTATCCACTTTTTCTCCACTTTTTCTCCACTTTTTCTCCGTTCTTTTTCTATGGTCGGTCGACCCATTAGCTCTGCCATGCATAGTGTAGCTCTACACCTACTCCACATGTTACTTTATGATTGACATCTCTTTTGTACCAGAGCTGTCTAAGCCTACTCTGACCCCATATTTGTCATTACTATATTGTCCTTGTACTGTATTATGACATTTGTATCATGTGTTACATTTCTTGCTGTGTTGCAATTTTTTTGCTGCATCCCAATTGTACCTCTACATTGTTCGAGTTTATGTTATTGTTCTCTCACTCTTATGTGATACTGATTATTGTCATTTTTCATGATTACATGCAGATAAGTCCAATCTGACGAAGGCTCAGGCCGAAACGTCATTTGTAACTTGTTTTGGACAAAAACATATATGCTTATGAAAAATTTTTTTTTCTTAATACGGACCAATAAAGAGTGATTTTGCATTACTATCCATTGTGACTTAGTCTGGGAGATTTAGAGTGCCGAGGTTACTCACTAATTTTATCTATTATTACCTCTGAGCACCTATATACCAGTGAGCAGAGCTTCCTCTACAGTAGTTCTCCTGATTAGGCATGCCCTTACCTCATGAGCAGGGCATTGTAGCTTTGGTAGCAACCATTACGACATGGACTCTGCTGCTGTGGACCCGGGGAGAGTGAGTGCAGATTCATTGCACCCACACTCCTCACATGAAGGGTCCGCACTCCTAGAAAATGGGGGATGCGTTCCCTGAGTGTCTCCCCCCCATATTCTAGACGGTCCAGAGTCGTCGTGGGACCCCTTTATTTTTTTTCTTACAATAAATTGGTGAAAGAGGAAATGTTTTGAGGACTGTTTTTTCAAATAAATTTCTTTTGTCGATTTTTTTTTGTTAGTACTGACAGTTTATGATGTTGGGTATCTAATAGACGCCATGACATCACAAACGGCTGGGCTTGATCTCAGGTGACTTTACAGCTAGTATCAACCCGATTTATTACCCCGTTTGCCACTGCACCAGGGCACGTGATGAGCTGGGGTGAAGCGCCAGGATTGGCGCATCTAGTGGATGCGCCACGTCTGGGGTGCCTGCAGCCTGCTATTTTTAGGCTATGAAGGCCCAATAACTATGGACCTTCCCACCCTGAGAATACCAGACCACAGCTGTTCGCTTTACCTTGGCTGGTGATCCAATTTGGGGGGGACCCTACTTTTATTGTGTAATTATTAATATTTATAAAATAATTATAAAAAAGAGCCTGAGGGGACCTCCACATTGGATCCCCAACCACGGTAAAGCTGCCAGCTGTGGTTTTCAGGCTACAGCCGTCTGTTTTACCCTAGCTGGCTATCAAAAATGGGGGGACCCAACGTCATTTTTTTTTTTAACTATTTTTTAAATAGAAAAAATTAATGGGCTTCCCTGTATTTTGATTGCCAACCAAGGTAACGGCAGGCAGATGGGGGTGGCAACCCATAGCTGTCTGCTTTATCTGTGCTGAGAATCAAAAATACCGCGGGGCGCTACGTCATTTTTTTAAAGATTTATTTTTACAGCACTGTGATGTCCAGCAATCAAAATACAGGGAAGCCCATTTTGTTTTTAGTTATTTAAATAAATAATTAAAAAAGATATATATGGGCTCCCGCTGCATTTTTTGTATTGCTAGCTAAGGGTAATCCAAGCAGCTACTGGCTGCTAACCCCCACTGCTTGGTGTTACCTTCACTGGCATTGGAAAATCCAGGGAAGCATTTTTTATTTTTTTTGCCAAAAAACTACAAAAAAAGGACGTGAGCTTCGCCATATTTTTGTATGCTAGCCAGGTATAGCAGGCAGGTGCTGGAAGAGTTGGATACAGCGCCAGAAGATGGCGCTTCTATGAAAATGCCATTTTCTGAGGCGGCTGCAGACTGCAATTCGCAGCAGTGGGGCCCAGAAAGCTCAGGCCAACCTGTGCTGCGGATTCCAATCCCCAGCTGCCTAGTTGTACCTGGCTGGACACAAAAATGGGGCGAATTCTACGTCATTTGTTTTCTAATTATTTCATGAAATTCATGAAATAATAAAAAAAGGGCTTCCCTTTATTTTTGGTTCCCAGCCGGGTACAAATAGGCAACTGGGGGTTGGGGGCAGCCGTACCTGCCTGCTGTACCTGGCTAGCATACAAAAATATGGCGAAGCCCACATAATTTTTTCAGGGGGCAAAAAACTTCTGCATACAGTCCTGGATGGAGTATGCTGAGCCTTGTAGTTCTGCATCTGCTGTCTGTCTGTATGGAGAAGAGCAGACAGCAGCTGCAGAACTACAAGGCTCAGCATACTCCATCCAGGACTGTATGCAGAAGTTTTTTGCCCACCAAAAAAATGACGTGGGCTTCGCCATATTTTTGTATGCTAGCCAGGTACAGCAGGCAGCCACGGGCTGCCTCCAACCCCCAGTTGCCTATTTGTACCCGGCTGGGAACCAAAAATATAGGGAAGCCCGTTTTTTTTAATTATTTCACTTATTTCATGAAATAATTAAAAAACAAATGACGTGGGCTTCGCCCAATTTTGTGTCCAGCCAGGTACAACTAGGCAGCTGGGGATTGGAATCCGCAGCACAGGTTAGCCCGAGGTTTCTGGGCGCCTCTGCTGCGAATTTCAATCCGCAGCCGTCCCAGAAAATGGCGCTCTCATAGAAGCGCCATCATCTGGCGCTGTATCCAACTCTTCCAACAGCCCTGGAGCCGGGTGGCTTGTTGGGTAATCATGAGTTAATACTGGCTTTGTTTTACTAGCCAGTATTAAGCCACAGATTCTTAATGTCAGGCACGTTTGACCCGGCCATTAAGAATCTCCAATAAAGGGTTAAAAAAAAAGACACCACACAGAGAAAAAATACTTTAATAGAAATAAATACACAGACACATTAGAGACGCCATCTTTATTACCCCCTGTCAGCCCTCCACGATCCTGCTCTTCTGTCTTTCTCATTCAACAAATGCAGCTCTGCTACATCACTGCTGCATGGGGGAAGACGCTGCTTCGAGAAGCAGCGTGCAGCCTTCACTCCGTGAGTGATCAGTGCTGCTAGCGGTAACAGCGGTAACGCTGACAGACGCGTTACCATAGCAACGGTGCTCCCGGAGCCGCGGTTAGCGGTGACGTCACCGCTAACTGCGTTGCTATGGCAACGGTGATCTCCGTTAATTATCGGCTGTGTCAGCCGGTCCCTAACGGAACGGGGAGTCGACCGTGTGCTAGAGCATGTCGCCGGTACACGGCGATACACACATGTGCACCGTGTACCGGAGAGATGCACTCGCAGGTCCTACATGACGCGTCATAGTCATGTGACCAGTCTGTAGCCAATGAGATAATAGCCACGTGACTGGTCACATGGCTATTTTGACGTCACGATAGGTCCTGCATCTCTGCTGGCAGTGCCAGTCACCGGGAGGATTCAGCGATCATCGGATGGAATAGCGGCAGGAGACAGAGTGCAGGAGGGATCGCGGGGACCGGTAAGTGTTATGGCAATGTTTATTAACTGTATGTGTACATTTATAATGCTTTTTTATGTGTTTGTGATTGCCTCCCATTATAGCCTATTGGTTCGAGTTCGGTTCGACGAACCGAACTCGAACGGGAGCTCCGTTCGGCGAACCGACCTCGAGCCGAACCGCGACCGGTTCGCTCATCTCTACTCCCTACTGTCTTCATATATGCTTCCCCCTCAACCCATACAGTCTCTATATATATTTACCCTCTCTCTCACTCTCACTCTATATTGTGTCTGTATATATATTACCCCTCCCCAACTTCTCTTCCCATACTGTGGCCATATATACATTCCCCCCTCACCCTCTCTCCCAACATTACATCCGTATATACATTCTCCCCTTTCTCATCTCCCCATATTGTGTCCGTATATACATTCTCGCCTTTCTTATCTCCCCATATTGTGTTCGTATATACATTCCCCACCCTCACCCTCTCCCCATATTGTGTCCATATATGTCGCGGGCGGAGGAGGGGACGCTGCGCTCTCCCACTGCTCGGGTCCGGCCGCTGCTGCTGCAGCTGCTGCTGCTCGGCGGTGGCTCGAGCGGTGGGCCGGATCCCGGGGACTCGAACGGCGTTCCTCGTCCGTGAGTGAAAAGGGGATTTGATTGTGGGGATTTGATATTGTCCGTGACGCCACCCACGGTTGTGGTGAGATTGGTGACACCACCGCTGCTCTGGACGGGGATCCCGGGAGCGATGACAGGGAGCAGCCTGGATGTTAGTTCTCCCCTCCGTGGGTGGGGGTTGGTTGTCCCGGGGCCCGGTGAGGGGGTAGAGATGGATTGCAGGCGGGTTACGGGGCCTGGCGAGGTGCAGGGTCGCGGGGGTCAGCGCTGTGCCGCACGGCATGGTGGTACTCACTCAGCCAGTAACACACACGGAGTCTCTGATGAAACAAACGGCTGGATGGCGGATCCCACAGACGGTTGCGGTGTTTTCCCCTGACCCCAGGTTGGTAATGTAAGTCATTTCCTGCACCTTCCGTACACTCCTCCTGCGCTCCGGTTTCCAGCTAGCTTCCCGGTTCGGTACCGGTGGGCCACCGCCCAGCCCCGGCTACCTACGGTTCCACCAGACTGTCTTCCCGGCTCTCGCAGACGGCCACTACCGTCTGCCTGACTGCTGCACGAGGGCCCTAGGCTCCAACCTAGGCCCCAGTCTGCATCTGCCTCTCTGCAGACCTCCTCTCTCTTCCTCTGCCTGGACTTGTCTGCTCTAGTTTCCTGCCTCAGGACAGCCAGACCCTTCGGTGGGCGTGCCTATCTGCTTGACTCCGCCCACCTAGTGTGTCTGTCTGAACCCGAGGGAAGGAATCAGGTCTCACTGGGGATGTCTGTTGTGAACTGCTGGGGGTGGGTGTGTGTGTGTGTGTTGTTACCTGTGGCCCCTGGCTTGTCCAGGGCGCCACATTCCCCCTTAGTAAAATGCAGACCGTCCGCGGGCTGCCCGTCCATCCCCGATTTTATTTTTCTCTTTTAAACTGAAAAGATATAAAAACAAACACCAAACAGTATACATTTCAAATCTTCCCATACGGGACGCATAACACTTCAACCATTGCAACAGCAATAAAACACTTTTAATAACGGCAACGGAACGGGTCCTTCAGTCACCCACCCAAATAACCTGGCCCTGATGCTGCCCCTAAGAAGTGGGCAGCACCCCTTGATCCCAGTCCAGGAACGGGGCCAGACTCCTTAACGGGATGGGTGCTTCGCTGCCGTTGCGGCCGGGCGGACTGCCGGAGCCGTCGTCATCTCCGTCGCGTCCCGGGTGGACTGCCGGGGCCGTCGTCATCAGCGGTGCCGGACGGACGGGACATCTCGCGCAGCGGTGTTCCAGGAACCAAATACTTGCAGAGTCTTGGCGTCCCTGCTTCCACAGCCGCGGTTCACATGCGGCCGGACGCCATCCGCCTCCCTTAGTGTCTCTCCGGCACCTCCTCTACAGGGGCGGGGTTTTGGCTTTCGCGCCTCCACTGCTCGAGGAGACGCTCGAGCGGGAATTTTTCAAGCCCAAGATGGCGGCTTCTCCAAATTTTCGGCCGGACACCTCCGGCGGTCACAAGGCGCACCTCTACCAGACGGCAGAACGGTAAGATCCTGTTCGTGATGCCAAGTTGTCGCGGGCGGAGGAGGGGACGCTGCACTCTCCCACTGCTCGGGTCCGGCTGCTGCGGCTGCTGCTGCTCGGCGGTGGCTCGAGCGGTGGGCCGGATCCCGGGGACTCGAGTGGCGTTCCTCGCCCGTGAGTGAAAAGGGGATTTGATTGTGGGGATTTGATATTGTCCGTGACGCCACCCATGGTTGTGGTGAGATTGGTGACACCACCGCTTCTCTGGACGGGGATCCCGGGAGCGATGACAGGGAGCAGCCTGGATGTTAGTTCTCCCCTCCGTGGGTAGGGGGTTGGTTGTCCCGGGGCCCGGTGAGGGGGTAGAGATGGATTGCAGGCGGGTTACGGGGCCTGGCAAGGTGCAGGGTCGCGGGGGGGCAGCGCTGTGCCGCACGGCATGGTGGTACTCACTCAGCCAGTAACACACACGGAGTCTCTGATGAAACAAACGGCTGGATGGACGGGTCCCACAGACGGTTGCGGTGTTTTCCCCTGACCCCAGGTTGGTAATGTAAGTCCTTTCCTGCACCTTCCGTACACTCCTCCTGCGCTCCGGTTTCCAGCTGGCTCCCCGGTTCGGTACCGGTGGGCCACCGCCCAGCCCCGGCTACCTACGGTTCCACCAGACTGTCTTCCCGGCTCTCGCAGATGGCCACTACCGTCTGCCTTACTGCTGCACGAGGGCCCTAGGCTCCAACCTAGGCCCCAGTCTGCATCTGCCTCTCTGCAGACCTCCTCTCTCTTCCTCTGCCTGGACTTGTCTGCTCTAGTTTCCTGCCTCAGGACAGCCAGACCCTTCGGTGGGCGTGCCTATCTGCTTGACTCCGCCCACCTAGTGTGTCTGTCTGAACCCGAGGGAAGGAATCAGGTCTCACTGGGGATGTCTGTTGTGAACTGCTGGGGGTGTGTGTGTGTGTGTGTGTTGTTACCTGTGGCCCCTGGCTTGTCCAGAGCGCCACATATATACATCCCCCTCAAACTCTCCCCATATTATGTCCATATACACATCTCCCCCTCACCCTCTCTCCCCATATTGTGTCCGTATATACATTTTCCCCCCTCCCTCTCCCCATATTGCGTCCATATATACATACTTTGACCCTTTCCTCATATTGTGTCTGTATATGCATCCTCCCTCATCCTCTCTCCCCATATTATGTCCATATATATATTCCCCCTGCACCCCATACTATTCCTCTTCGGTCTCTTCAGCTCCACTGGAGCACTTACTACCAGCGCTGTTTCCCGCTTCTGAGGCCCGATGAGTTACATCAGCAATGTGATCAGCTGGCATCACCATGCTTCTGACGTCGCCATGACCTGGAAGTGCCAGATGTCATGGCTTCAATTGTATTTGAGTCTGAAAGACACAGGTACAATTGATCACAGGGAGTAGGTGTGCTGCACTTTTTCTGAGTCCCTCTGTCAGCTTGACAGCCGACTTAGAGAATACCCGTCTCCCACTATGTGGTTGGCAAAATGCAGTGGCCAGGGAGACTCTCAGACCGCCGCATCAGGTGGCACGACAGCACCCACCTGACTGCTACGCCCTGGGCACATGCCCGGTCATCCCCCTCTAAGTTCTTAGCCCAATAGCCAGAAACCCCCAAAAGTCCCTTAAACCCCCTTTAAAATTGAATCAGTTTGTGACATAAGCCACATTTCTCTTTCAGATACACTCTAAAACAGATACCACCAGCAACACATGGATCCTAACGATTTACTGTGGGGTCAATGGAATTCTGTCATAATGACAGTTGGTTCTCTTCGGTGGAATAGAGCTTCTTCGAATACTCACGGTTTCTCTACAGTAAGTGACAGTTTTGCTGCTCTATGGAATCAGGGTTGTGCTGAGCCGTCGGTTGGGTGAATGACAGCTCAGTCGTCCGATCTTGTACAAGGGTATGCTGAGCTATCAGGTGGATATATTAATTGACAGCTCAGCCTTCCAATTTGAGACTTGGAGGTTCTGGGTTTCTTCAGATTTTGCCTGTTCTGAGTGATTGCCCAGCTACTTAGCTCAGCAGTCAGTCTCAGATCACTACAAGTCATAGCATTTTGGTTCTTAGTGCATGTTGGCCTCTCTTGTGCTGTGTTTTGATCTATTGCTCCCTAACCTTGGACCTCCTCTGACCATCTATTTGCCTTGTTACTTTGTTTTGATCTCCTATCTTTTTGCTATTCTCTATGGGTGTGTGACGCCCTGGACTAGCCAGGTAGTCACAGGTAGACCCCCTGCACAAACATCAGCCCCTAAAAAGGTGTAACCAGCCAACCTAAAAACCCTGAGTCACCCCTCTCAGGTCTTGACGTTCACACCCGGGGCGGAGCCAGGCGGTTGGCCACGCCCTACGAGGAGTTCGGAGAGCCGGAGGTGGGAAAAACACAAACAGATTAGTTTTGGAGGTGGAGGAGAGCAGTAGCAAAGTGTCAACGTCTGTCAGGGATCTGGGTAGGAGCCCAGATTCCCTGTGACCAGGAGGCAGATGGTGGTTGCTGCCTGCAGGAGCCGGGAAGATGGCTGGTGGAACCGTAAGGGACCAGGACAGGGTAGTGGCCCGCCGGTACCGAACTGGGGAACCAACTGGAAACCGGAGCACCAGGAGGGGTACTCAGACCCAGAACGAGGTCCAAAAGCCACTGGACCACATCAAATTCACTGATTGAGGTCTGGACCATAGGTCCTTTCCCATCCCAAGACCCGAAAGACGGCAACAGCCCACCGAGGGGGATAGAAAGCCACCGCACAGGCAGAGAGATCCCACGGGCCAGCGCCTGTGGGCAAACGGGTTCCCCGACACACATCAAGCCGAGGAGCGGACTACCGTTGTTGAAGCATAGGCAGTCAAGTTCTACCATAGAGGTGCAGGAGAAAGGCGGGAGCCTCCAACCTGAGAAAGGGGCAAAAGCGCAGCCGGTTGCGGGCACCGACCACCATCCTTTTTGGTTTACCAGAGACTCCGGTGTATCTGTCATAGTGAGTACAACAGTGCCCTCAGGCCGCGCACTGCACTACACCATCTTGCCCACACCTCACTACCACCGGGCCCCGGGACCATCACCCCCTGCCCACGGAGGGGTCAACACCAGGCTGCATAACACCGTCCCCGGGAGCCTAGTTAACGGCAGCGGTGGTGTTCACATTCACCACAACCCGTGGGTGGCGTCACGAACTTACATCCCTAAACGCCACGGCCTCGGCCGTGAACCTTCCCCACCGTAGCGCCAGCTTCCCTTCAGAGCGACGTGACCCCCGGTTCCGGGAGGAGTTCGAGCCACCCACCGACGAGCACGGATCCGAGCGGCTCGGCAGCCGGCCGAGCCCCGGGGCGGTACAGGTGTGTCTGTCGGATGCTCTCAATCATTATCCTGTGAGCATCACCACGCTAATTTAGAAACCATGTATCTGGAAAAGTATGGCGCCATTTAAAAAAAATAAATAAAGAAAAAATGGAATAATCAGGGGAGCAGTGGAAATAAAGTAGGAGCAAAACCTGTCCCTTTTTGACCTAGTGGCAATTCTTATTTAAGGCTCCTTTTCCTTAGAACCCAGGGTATGCATAGCAATATCCAATGCTCATGTTTTTCACTGGTTGTTCTGCAATCCTTCTACTGATACATAACTAATGGGCAGCTGGTGACTTATATACCAAAGTCCAGGGGCATGGTAGTGTGCCAATGGGGCAGTCTATTCACTACAAGTAAATTAAAGGGAATTTGTCACATGTTTTTTGCTGCCCCAACTGAGACCAGCCTGAAAAAAGGACAGAGACACTTATTCCAGTGATGTACCATTCACTGGACCGCTTGTCTCAGTTTTGATAAAATCACTGTTTTATTTGCTGCAAATGCAGTTGTCCAAATGCTGAGCTCTGTATAACTCCACCCACACCACTGATTGGCAGCTTTCTGTGTATACTGTGCATAGGCAAAAAGCTGCCAAACAGTGGTCGGATGGGGTTATATAGCGCTCATGAGAATGGAAGACTATATAACAACAGGTTTACTAGTCCTCTAGTGATAAAATCCCTGTTTTCTCTGCAGAAGATCTTGCAGTTCTCTAAATGCTGACCCCTGTATAATCCTGCCCTCACCCCTTACTGGCAGCTTTATTTAAAAACTTTGCATAGACAGAACACTGTCAATCAGTGGTGGAGACAGCAATAGCAAAGAAAATTGTTATTTGGCCTAAAATTGAGCTTTTATTAAAGATCATTAAAAATATTACACATAAAACATAAGTGTGCAAATTTCGTCATGTGAGGGACAGAGATACACCACTAAATTTATGATTGTAGGCACCACAAATATGTAACAGTTTAAATAACAAATTTTAAACGGAAAGTATAACACATTGGAGGTGCATATACCTTTAAGTCATAAATCTAAACACAGTGCTTCAATCATATCAGTACAATGATAGGGGTTAAAGTCCAGTGAAAGTGAAAGTCCTTTCAGAATTCAGAAATGATTTGCAGCAACTAAAGCTATATAATACGTGCTGGCCAATGGTAACACTTATAAATCTTAATGACAAGTACTGACGAGATTAGATGAAATTAGTATGAAGGTTTAAATTGAATTATATAGTTATAAATATTTACTAATCCATATTTCGTGTCAACGCCTCCTGAAGAAGTTTGACATGAAACGTGCGTTGGGGCTGCAGGGATAACATACACATTCCTACTATTGTAAGTAACTATTCATATTTATATAATTTACTCTAAACCTTCATACTAATTTCATCTAATCTCGTCAGTACTCGTTATTAAGATTTATTAGTGTAACCATTGCCCAGCAAGTATTATATAGCTTTAGTAGCTGCAATTCATTCCTGAAGTCTAGGAACTTTCCCTTTGGTACTTACCTCAGCACATGCAGCTTTATAAACTGCTAGTGTTCACATCACCATGTTTAACAAACCTTGTTAAAGGGATATAAACTTTCAATTCTTTGAGATTAGTCTTCAATGTTTTGCTGTCCACCTGGACTTTAACCCCTTTCATTGTACTTATATGATCAAATCATTGTGTTTAGATTTATGACTTAAAGGTATATGCACCTCCAATGTATTATAATCTCCTTTTAAAATTTGTTATTTAAACTGTTACACATTTGTGATGCCTACTATCTCCTGCTTATCCACTAAGGGGTACTTTGCACGTTGCGATATCGTTACTGCGATATCGTCCGGGTCAAATCGAAAGTGACGCACATCCGGCGTCGGTAACGACGTCGCAACGTGTAAAGCCTAGATGCGCCGATAAACGATCGCAAAAGCGTCGTAAATCGGTGATCTGTGTAGTGTCGGACATTTTCATAATGTCGCACCAATAGGAGATATGATGTTGTTCCTCGTTCTTGCAGCAGCACACATCGCTGTGTGTGAAGCCGCAGGAGCGAGGAACATCTTACCTTCATCCAACGACAATGCGGAAGGAAGGAAATGGGCGGGATGTTTACGTCCCGCTTATCTCCGCCCCTCCGCTTCTATTGGACGGCTGCCATGTGACGTCGCTGTGACGCCGAACGACACGCCCCCTTAGGAAGGAGTCGGGTCGCCGGCCAGAGCGACGTTGCAGGGCAGGTAAGTGTGTGTGAAGCTGTCGTAGCGATAATGTTCGCTACGGCAGCTATCACAAGATATCGCATGTGCGACGGGGGCGGGTACTATCGCGCACGGCATCACTAGCATCGACTAGCGATGTCGCAGCGTGCAAAATACCCCTTAGAGTAGCGGTGTATCTCTATCCCTCACATAGTGACCTTTGCACACTTATGTTTTATATGTAAGATTTTTAATGATCTTTAATAAAACTTGAATTTTAAGCTGATTAACTGTTTTGTTTGCTCTTGTTCTCAATTTTGATAGTTTATGGCCTTTTCTATTATTTTGAATAGGTGTAAAGTTGTAACTAATCAGTAGTGGTTGTAGGGTTATACAGAGCTCATGAATATTGAGGAGTCGGACTACCTGGCAGCAGGTTTACTAGTCCTCTAGTGATAAAGTCACTATTTTATCAGCAGGAGATTCTCCAAACTACAGCAAGCAGCCCAGTAAGTGACACATCTCCTGAAATTAAGGTCTCTGTCTCCACATTATGCTACTTTCAGATAAGGTAGCAAAAACATGGTGACAGATTCCCTTTAAATTTGAAAATGAACCTTCACCCGAGCAGGCATCCTGGCTATGTCTCTGCTTTATTCAGCATCATGCACATCAGCTCTCCGTGTCTTCCTGTGGGCCTGTGATAGACTTGTGTTTATACACAGCCGTCAATCCGAGGAGGCCGAGGTTTGGGGAGGAGGTATAGAGCTGCAGTCTTAAGGCGACGAAGCTCGTCCTCTTCCAGTTTGCTCTATCAACAAGGCGTCACTGCCTAAATCATGCTGTCAGCCGGTAGTTAAGCAGTGGAAAGCTGGCTGTCAATCAGCATGACATCGACAGTGACGCCCCGATGACATCGCAAAGCAGAAAAGAAGATACTGCTCTGTCACCAGAAGTTGCAGAATGACCGTAACTGCTCTGAGCCAGCAGAGATCGAAGCCAGGAAGAACAGGCAGAATAATTCTCACCCCATACAAGAAAAATAAGTCCCAGATAACCCCTTCGAAGTGCTATGCCACTTTAAGGAAAGTGGATCATAAAGACTTTTATTTAGATATAATATCAAACAGAACAAGTCCAGTGGATCCTTCCCGCTGGAGATCATGTTTCCGTGTTTTAGCTGTAATGGTAATATCTCATCAGTACCTCACATCACTGCTTTCACAGGCAATTACTGAGCTAAGTGTTTTTGCCAAGGTAGATGGCATAAGAAAGTTTGAGGTCCACTTTCCAAAAATTGAAAAACTTGTTTAATAGAGCCCAGCTTTCAAAAGAGCATTTTCTGTAGAAAACAAATGGTAAGCATCATCTTTTCACTCCTATGACTCCAGTATTATCTCGCTGTCTTTTATTGATGGATGCACCACATGGCCATGGCAAATAGTGTCATTGCTGATCAGGACCGCCTATTTAGATAGATAACGATAAATTGCCATTTACGCTGCCTCTAGCAAAGTTGTGTTCTTCATCTATATCTGGACTCTGTGAAGGAAGGCATGGACGCCCTGCTCCTTCGCCAAGGAGACTCTGTGTACGGGTGTGACTTCAGGTGGGGTGAATGACACTTACTGGTTTCTTCAGGCTGGTATCCATCACTCCGTTGTAGATGAAATAGTAACCCACACAACACTAGAGTTCACTTGGCAACCAAACTTGTTCAGTTTCTTCTTCACACCATTATGACAGACATGGCGTCACTCCTCACGGCTCTGATTCTACTGTTTCTGGGGTACACTTTCTCGATCTGTCCCCCAGTATCTTGAAACTCGTCCTCATGCTGACAGGTCTATCTCTCTGTTCCCCCTCTCTTCCTTACACTTTCTTTTACTTCTGTGCTCTAACAGGACTCTGGTCGCACGACTCTCTAGGCCCACCTCTCGAGGTTACCTCAGGGTTCCCTGACTGGCCCTGACACCATGGCCATGTCTTCTTTTACTCGAACCCTATCCAAAAAGGCCCACATCACTAGCCAACCCATTTGCCACCCGTCACTCCTCCTCTACCTCAACTTAACCCTATCTTATTTGAAATCTAATCTACTGCTGCTCCATCCCGCTAGATGGCGTTTGCTGTAAAAGGCACCAGCTGTGCTACAATCAAGAACCTAAACTGTGTTAGCAGCATTTACATGTTAACACATATTTATAACAATCAACACAATATAATATATTTAGTATAAAACACCTTTCGCAGTACAGGTAGAAAACATATAGCATAAATGAGCATAGGTCATCGACCACCACTACATCTGCGTATTGACTCCCTACTTCAATTAGTGATCATTTAGTTGATTCTCCACTTTCAGCTCCGTCTTATCCTCTGAACATGTCATCCCTCCTCTGCTTTCCTGGCTATCCTTCTGTGCCTTGTCATGGATGTGTCTTGCTGCCAACAGATCATTCTGATGACTGTGACCCTAGGCTTCCAACCCAATTCCAAACCTGCTAATGAGGGTACATGGGGAAACATAGGAGGGTCTCTTGATAAAGGATCGATTTACATTGCCCAAGTATGAGAATGAGCGTTCCTAGTAACATCCATTTGTTGAGTACAGTGGTTTTAAAGGGAATCTGTCAGGTGATTCATGCTGCCCAATCAGGGGCAGCATGAATCGCAGCCTTGCTGTACAGTGCCACCCAGGCATATTATTCTTTGAAATGCTTCGGTGTTTCAGAGAATAAGTATTTTGAACAGTCAGCCAGAGACTAGATTAATCCGCGATTGATGGTGACTGTGTAACGGGGTGCCGGGGGTGCCTCGGGGTTTGTAGTCGTGGCCCCTTTTTCCATCAGGCTAACCCCCGGCTCCGCCGTCACTATTGGGACAGGAGATTGCTTGGTGGGGCAGAGTGTGGTGGTGCTGAGAATGTTGTCAGACGTAGGGAGACTCTGCAGACGGAGATCAGTTGAATCAGAAGGCATATTTATTGCACGTATCTTCACAACAAAGGCAGCAATTTGATAGCATCGATTCACAACTTCTGCTGAGGGGAGGGAAAACTCTTCTTGTCGTATCCTCTCATGGGGCTGTGCCCGGCTACTCCACTTCACCTGGGCTCCCACTCCGGCTACCACAGACTTGACCCACCCAACTCTGTTTCACCATAGAGGACACTCTTTCTTTTCCTTCGTTAACTGTCCACCTAGCTTCCACACTCTGCCCCCGCTGTTCTTCTCTCCCGTCCCGGACTCGACTGCTCCCAAAAACCTCCTTCCTTTCTCTACCACACTCTCTCCCTCCCCCTTCTGCTGCCGGCTCCTCCTTTCTCCTGCCCTGTTTCTATGGGGACAGCCGTCCCACCCGGCCACTAGGGGAACCCATCTATACAGTGCAATTACAGTGAAACATACACATTAACATTAACATTAACATTGACGACTTTGTCTACCCCAGCGTGGGGTATCTTCAGGGGGGGAAACTGTGCCTCTTTGTAAGGGGTCCGTCCACCCCTTACAACTGCACTTTGAGCAGAATGATTTGCCTGAGAGGTTCCTTTTAAGCTCATTAAAAAATGATTGTTCTCGGCTGCACATTGTCCTGTGTAAATAGGCAAACATGTAGCCAGTAGGTGGTCATTTTAAGCCGCAGGTCATGAAATGTAAGCAAACACTTGGAATCTGCACCTCACTTTAGTGATAGCCAGACCCACTGTGGAGAAAGGTTTGACTATTTCCATGCAGTCTGACCTAACTCTCCTTTTGAGAGGACCACTTTTTTAAGCATTAGAAGAAAGTGGGTATTGAGTGTAAATTGATTCATTATAAAGTTGGACCACATAACGGCATCTACAGCAGCTTGGATGTGACAACATCATCCTCCTTGGATGATCAGCTGTCTCCTCCCTACATCTGTGACCTAGTCTCCCGGTACTTACCTACACGTAACCTCCGATCCTCACAAGATCTCCTTCTCTACTCCCCTCTCATCTCCTCTTCCCACCATCGCATCCAAGATTTCCTCCCCCATACTCTGGAATGCTCTGCCACAACACATCAGACTCTCACCTACCTTGCCAAGCTTCAAAAGGAACCTGAAGACCCACCTATTCCTACAAGCCTACAACCTGCTGTAACCAGTCTGATACAGCGCCGCCCAATCAGCTCTACCCTAACCTACTGTATCCTCACCTATCCCTTGTAGACTGTGAGCCCTCGCGGGCAGGGACCTCTCTCCTCCTGTACCTGTCTGAGTCTTGTACTGTTTATGATTATTGTACTTGTCCCTATTATGTATACCCCTTTCACATGTAAAGCGCCATGGAATTGATGGCGCTATAATAATAAATAATAATAATATTAATAATCAGCTGATTGCGGTGCTAAGTTTACATAGATGGAGTGTTTTCTCGAGATGATGGTCATTTCTTTATGATCTGTTCTGGTTTTTGAGCAATCATAACAGTTCGATAATTCTGCACTGAAGATGCGAGAACTTCTCTACCGTCCTTCCTGCTAGAGATTTTTACAGCAGTGTCTAGTCAGGGCTCCATCAGGTCAGTGCGGGCTGCAGTAATCTGCTGCCTCTGATGTTAGTCCAAGGTGGATGGGCAGGTGCATAAATGTTTAATTCCTGAAGCTGACATTACCACATTAGTGAATTAGAGCAGACACTGGTAACACATGAGACACTGCAGAAGAAGCTGGTCTCTAATAAATAGTACCTGTCAAAATCATAAATTACAAACAAATTACTACATGTTTTATATTTTCTTTAAAATGTGTTGTTCTTTGTGTCAGTCAAATTTTTCTACTAATTTTCTCTATTATAAAGCAGAGCTAGTGAAATAAGAAGTGTACACATCACCAATTTTCTAACTAAGTATATATCTAAAGGTGCAATTAACATGAATTTCCGACCAGATGTCGGTGACAACCCATCTAATACACACAGGCAAAGCAATCAAACCATAGATGTCCATCATTAGAGCTGGCTAGATGATACAGGAGCAGCATTAGTCCTGCCCAGGTTCTTCTCTAGAGCACTACTAAGCAGTACACACAGAGAATTAACACCACATGACTTAATTCATTTCTCTTATGTAAACTCTATAAATTGCCTGGAAAAACAGAGATCTTAGAAGGTGATAGGTGCCACAGATGCCACATAGGCTGCCTTATTTGGGATTATTCTACTTAATGTCTATATAGCCGATTTGTGGGTGACATGATGGCTCTGGGGTCCTGCGCTCATGTGAGGCCCTGGCCTATCAGGTCGTCACAGGGTATTGTGCAATCTGCCCTTCTGCACACTATCCACATCTTCCTTGGTTACGGGTCCCTGCCTGTTGGTGTTGCTAAGAGCCAAGCCAGTCAATATCCTAGGAACACTTTGCACCACACCCACCAGACACGCCACTGGGGGGCCTGAAGGGACTAGGGCCACCCACTTGGGGGGTTGGTAGGGGAAGTGAGAAGTGTCAAAAAAGAGGGAAGTTGTGAGGTGACTCTTGTGAAGAGAGGTCACAGGTTGGGAGCTGGGCTCCTCAATACTAGGTTGCAGACGTTGGTCTGGGCCTGGTAGGAGCTGGAACCCCGGTCGCAGGGGATCGTGTCAAGGGGCACGGATCTGCCAATGAGGGCAGCCAGCAGCCTTGAGCCATCTCCGGGCAGGGACCAGGGCACGACGGGGTACGTGGACCCTAGGCCGGGAAGTAGCTTTACGCAGCCCGGTAATTTACCCGACTGGGGTGAAGTCTTCAGGATTCATCCCTAACCCGCTCCAAAATTAGGGTGCTAGCGCACCAATAGGATAGGACTTTCCCAAACACCCAAACACAGTCCAGAAAATCCCGAGTATGAACCCTAAGAGCAAGCTCACTCCGTTAGCCATAGGGGTGAGCGGGACCCGACTAGTTCCACACTACAGGGTCCAAATGGTGAAGAAGGTGCCACGGAAAAAGTCACAGGCTAAAAAGCTACACCAAGGGCACAGATCCAAGCGTGCTCCCTCCTTGCTGCAGCGGTGCTCAGAATTCTGGTTTACAAGCTGTCGGTATTCTTGGACTGAGTGAGTACGCAGAAACCCTTTCCTCCCCAACGGCACCCCTTCACCGCCATCACCGGGCTCCCGGGGAAAAGACCCCCTACGCACGGAGGAGCTTAACATCTTGCTGCCTTACCACCACCACCGGATGTCCCTAACAGCAGCGGTGGTACCCTATCTTACCACGCACCATGGGTGGCATCATGAACTTCTAATCCCCCTTCATCGAGTGGCCGCACGACCGCCGGGTCCGGAGACCCCTCAAGCCATTGCGGATCTGGACCCGAGCAGCAGCAGCCCAGCTGCTGGCATGGGGGCGGCACACTCAAATCCCGCCAAGAACAACATTTGGAAGGAGTTTGTATGTTCTCCACGTGTTTGTGTTGGTTTCCTCTGGGTACTCTGTTTTCCTCCCACAGTCCAAAGTCATACTGATAGGGAAGTGAGCCCCAACAGGGACAGTATTGCTGATGTATGTAAAGAACTATGTAATTAATGGCTCTACTGTATATAAGAGAATAAATACAAGTGCTTCTCAATAAATTAGAATATCAAAAAGTTAATTTATTTTAGTAATTCATTACAAAAAGTAAAACATTATATAGAGCCATTACAAACAGTGATCTATTTTAAGTGTTTATTTATTTTAATGTTGATGATTATGGTTTACAGCCAATGAAAATCAAAAGTCATTATCTCAGAAAATTAGAATATTATAAGACCAACTGAAAAACTGATAAACTCAGAAATGTTGGCCTACTGAAAAGTCTGTACAGTAAATGCACGCAATAATTGGTTAGGGCTCCTTATGCATGAATTACTGCATCAATGCGGCATGGCATGGAGGCGATCAGCCTGTGGCACTGCTGAGGAGTTATGGAAGCCCAGGTTGCTTTGATAGCAGCCTTCAGCTCGTCTGCATTGTTGGGTCTGGTGTCTCTCATCTTCCTCTTGACAATACCCCATAGATTCTCTATGGGGTTTAGGTCAGGCGAGTTTACTGGACAATCAAGCACAGTGATACTGTGGTTATTAAACTAGGTATTGGTACTTTGGCAGTGTGGAAAGGTGCCAAGTCCTGCTGTTAAATGAAATTTCCATCTCCAAAAAGTCTGTCGGCAGAGGGAAGCATGAACTGCCCTAAAATTTCCTGGTAGACAGCTGCACTGACTTTGGTCTTGATAAAACACAGTAGACCTACACTAGCACATGACATGGCTCCCCAAACCATCACTGATTGTGGAAACTTCCCACTTGGATTCTGTGTCTCTCCACTCTTCCTCCAGACTCTAGGACATTGATTTCCAAATGAAATGCAAAATTTACTTTCATGAAAAACAACACCTTGGACCACTGAGCAACAGTCCAGTTCTTTTTCTCCTTGGCCCAGGATATACGCTTCTTGCATTGTCTATTGGTCATGAGTGGCTTGACGCAAGCAATGCAACAGTTGTAGCCTATGTCCTGGATACGTCTGTGTGTGTGGTTACTTTTGAAGCACTGACTCCAGCAGCAGTCCACTCCTTATGAATCTCCCCCAAATATTTGAATGGCCTTTTCTTAACTTCCTATCAAGGCTTCAGTTATCCCAGTTGCTTGTGCACCTTTTTCTACCACACTTTTTCCTTCCACTCAAGTTTCCATTAATATGCTTGGATACAGCACTATAAACAGCCAGCTTCTTTAGCAATGACCTTTTGTGACTTACTCTGCTTGTGGAGTGAGTCAATGACTGTCTTCTGGATATATATCAAGTCAGCAGTCTTTCTCATCATTGTGCAGCCTACTGAACCAGACTAAGGGATCATTTTAAATGTTTAGGAAGCCTTTGCAGGTGTTTGTGGTGCTTATTCTAATTTTCAGCGATAATGACATTTGAGTTTTCATTGGCTGTAAGTCATAATCATCAACATTAACAGAAATAAACACTTGAAATAGATCCCTTTTTTTGTAATGACTCTATATAATGTTCAAACTCCACCTGTACCATCGAGATTCATTCCAGCCTCAGTGGTACCCATCAATGTAGAAGATAGTATGGATCAATGGCGATCATTTTCCTGTAGTATTTATGAATGTGGCATACCAATCCTATTTATTTCAGATTGAGCATTGATAAGCATCAGATCACTCAGCCACAATACTGATAACTATACAAACAGAAAAATAAATCACACCAGAATGGAACCTGCTTCTTGGCTTTAATAACATTTCTGCATTTTTTAAGTTGGATTTGTTCACACAGAAATATTCAAACTTGTGGGTGAAGTATACGCATATAATTATCAGTCCACAGGCTTAATTATCCACACAGCCGCAAATCCAAACTAATCTCCAAAGACTCTCATTAAACATTCTAGTAGGTGGACGGACTCCACTGAGGTGGAACATCACTTCTCACAGCCAGATCATCCAGTAACAGTTTTCAACCCACAAAGGAATGCCTGAAAACACCCAAGTAAGAGAAACATTTCAACTCACATTGAACTTAACTATATAAATTGTGGTTTTGCATTGAAATAATTTCCGAGCTCATCATGCACATATCTCTCTATTTCCAGATGTCACTCATGTGGAATCGATTTAGCGGGAGCAAAATGCAAATTCTTTAAACACGCTACAAAGCCCGTAGTTCATGAAATGATCCATGATTTTCAGCTTTTGGAGAAGGCACAGGTATATGAAACGTCCTGCATATTGTGTCCTAACAACAGTGCCGCCACAATGCCTCCATAAGTAGCTGCAGTGCCCCCAAAACCAGGAACCCATAATAATAACAGGCCTCAACGAAGCTAGCCAGCATAACACATGTACTTTCTTCACACTGTAACACTGCCTCTTCCTGCACTCCTAAAAGATTACCTGAGAAAAACTTCAACGGCACTGAGGTTGGTGGTTACTAGAGTTGAACGCGGTTCGCTGATATAGGTTCTCCAGTTCGTGGCTCGAGTGATTTTGGGGGCTGTTCTAGATCGAACTAGAACTCGAGCTTTTTGCTAAAGCTCGATAGTTCTAGATACGTTCGAGAACGGTTCTAGCAGCAAAAAGACCAGCTAATTACTAGCTGGCTTTCCGCTGTAATAGTGTAAGTCACTCTGTGACTCACACTATTATGAAATTTCAGTGTATAGTGTGCGGGAACAGCGCATTCAGATCACTGCTGTATGGATAATGGCGATCGCCATTTTTTTTTTTTTTCCTTGTCTTCCTTCCGTAAGAGCGCGCTTGTAGTGGGGCGGGCCAGCATGTCAGCCAATCCCAGACACACACACAGCTAAGTGTACTTTTAGCCAGAGAAGCAACGGCATGTGTGATAGGATGTCCATGTCACATGTCCCTGCATTATAAAAACGGACATTTTCCTCCAGCACGCCATTATCTGCCTTCTGCGTCCTTGGTGTCAGTCACCACTGGCGCAGCTCCTATCTCCGATACTGCTGTGTACGCTCTATACACAGCGCTGTACAGAATAGGGATAGAAGTTTCTATCAGTCCTTTTAAGGGCTAATACCGGCAGGGTCAGAGCCATAGGTGACAGGTCCGTGAAAACAGAGATTAACAGCTACACAAGATGACAGCGTCTGTGTAGCTAAGGTCAGGGATTTCCTCGCTTCATTTCCCCATTAGGAGGGATAGAAAGGGAGGCTTCCTTTCCTCTACCCAGAGACCCACAACCCTGCCACTGTACCCTCCTGCCCTTTGCACACTTAAACTCATTGTTACTAAGCCATTATACTAGCAAACACTGAGTGAACTTAGTGGCATCCTAAACGTGGCTGTTGGACTTCTGTATTGTCCCACTAGTGCAAAGATATTTGCAGCACGTCTGCCTGCATTGCACACTCAAGCTCATTGTTACTAAGCTATTATACTAGCAATTTATGCTGCCAGTTTAAGGGCCGTAGTTGCATTGTCAGGGATAATTATTGTTGTTTATTCTGCTGTTAATAAAGCTAGACCACCGCTGCAATCTACACCACCTCTCAATTTTTACTACCACATTTTAAGTACACAATCTTGTCGCAATCAACATGAGTGGCAAAATGACAGATGCTGGTGGAAAGGGGAACAGGCGTGTTGGAAAAGGAAAAAAAGGGTTTGTCCGTGGGGAAGGTGGCAAAGCTCCATTAACATCTGCTGAAGATAGACCATCTTCCAGCAAAAGTAAGATGTCTACTACTTACCGTGGACAATCCGATGTGCTCTCTTTTTTACGGACACGAACAACTGGAACAAAGTTAGATGATGGCAAAAAAAGGAAAATGCTTGAATGGATCTCAAGTGGTCCAACAAGTGCCCTCCCCGCTACCTCAACTACCGCATCCAAAAAACACCAGTCCTCTGAGTTGTCATCCCAATCAAACTTGCTTTCTCCCAGCTCTGAAGTCTCCATCCGCCCTGCACAGTATGGTGGAACTGAGATGGGTGAGTCTGCAGAGCTGTTCAGTCACACTATAGCCTGGGAATCAGAGGTCTGCTCCCAAGCTACAGTGAGTACAGACCAGGAAATGGTCTGCAGTGATGCCCAGAACCTTTGTGACTCTGATTCAGGCCGTGAGGACCAAGTTTCTGAGCATAATGTTGACCCTTTTTCACAAACTGTAACACCTGTTGTTATAGACAATGAGGAACATACTGATGACGATGAGACGCAGATACCAGATTGGGATGACAACTTAAATATTCGGTCAGGGCAAGAAGAGGCTCGGTCTGAGGGTGAGGGAAGTGCAAACACAACAATTGATGAGGAAGTTCTAGATCCCACCTACTGTCAACCCACAGTCAGGCACTCGAGGAGGTCAACAGAGGCGGTGGAGGAGGATGCAACCGACGACGAAGTTACCTTGCGCCTTCCTGGACAGAGTTGGAGCACTGGTAGCACGTCTACAACTGCATCCTCAGCCACCACTCTGCTTCTGAGCACTAGTCGGGGGGGGCTCAGTAGGTCGCATGCCCTCTAAGCCTTGCCTAGCCTGGTCCTTTTTTGACATAGCAAAAGATCGCCCAAATTATGTGATCTGTAAAATTTGTCGTGATTCTGTTAGTAGAGGGCAAAACCTCAGCAGTTTGACAACTTCTTCCATGAATCGTCACATGAATAAATATCATATGTCCCAGTGGAAAGCTCACCGTGCTGCAATGCGGCCTAGCGGAGCGAACCATCCACTGCCTGCCCCTTCCAGTGCATCCGCGCGCTCTTCATCTTCTAGGACTGTGGGGACAGCTGTCACACCTGGTTTTCCACGCACAACTTTCACCACTGTAACCGCAACAGGCAGTTTGCTTGGTAGGTCGTCAGTTGGTTTGGAAGGGGAAACAAGTGCGTGTGTACAGCTCTCTCAGACATCGATAGCACCAACGTTGGATGAAGGCAACATCATGTCTCCGCCTGCACTTTCCTCACAAACCTGCATTTTTCCAGGGACACCCTACTCAACACCGTCTACACACAGCAGCCAGATCTCTGTCCCTCAGATGTGGACAAATAAAAGGCCATTTCCTGCGACCCATCACAAAGCTAAGAGGTTGACTCTATCCCTCTGTAAGCTCTTGGCTACCGAAATGCTGCCTTTCTGCCTGGTGGACACACAGGATTTTAGAGACCTTATGTCTGTCGCTGTGCCCCAGTACCAGATGCCCAGTCGTCACTGCTTCTCTAAGAAAGGTGTGCCCGCGCTACACCAGCATGTCGCACACAACATCACCGCTTCCTTGAGAAACTCTGTGTGTGAACGGGTGCATTTCACCACCGATACTTGGACCAGTAAGCATGGACAGGAACGTTACATGTCGCTGACTGGGCACTGGGTAACTATGGTGATAGATGGTGAAGGGTCTGCTGCACAAGTCTTGCTGTCCCCACGACTTGTGTGTCAATCCTCTGTCTGTCCAAGTTCCGCCACTGCTTCTGCCTCCTCCACCTCATCTGTATCCTCCACCTCCGCCCCAAGCCTGCCTGGTCAGGCCACCAGTGTTCTCACTGCGCAGAAGGAAGAACACACCCCTCATTACTATCCTGGCAGCAGAGCGCAACGGCATCAGGCGGTCTTTAGCTTGACATGTCTTGGGAATAGGAGTCACACAGCTGAGGAGTTGTGGTCAGCTCTGCGGTCCGAGTTTAATAAATGGTTGTCTCCACTCAACCTGCAGCCTGGTAAGGCCGTGTGTGACAATGCTGCAAACCTGGGTGCGGCCCTTCGCCTGGGCAAGGTGACACACGTGCCTTGTATGGCTCACGTGTTGAACTTTGTTGTCCAGCAATTCTTAACACACTATCCCGGCCTAGATGGCCTTCTGACCAGGGCACGAAAACTGTCTGCTCACTTCCGCCGTTCAACCGCCGCAGCTGAGCGACTTGCATCGCTCCAGAAGTCTTTCGGCCTGCCGGTTCATCGCCTGAAATGCGATGTGGCGACACGCTGGAATTCGACTCTCCACATGTTACAGTGACTGTGGCAGCACCGCCGAGCCCTGGTGCAATACGTCATGACGTATAGCCTGGGCCAACGAGATGCAGAGGTGGGGCAGATCATCCTGATGGAGTGGTCTCAGATCAAGGACCTATGCACCCTTCTGCACAGTTTCGACATGGCGACGAATATGTTTAGCGCTGACAATGCCATTATCAGCATGACAATTCCAGTCATTTACATGCTGGAGCACATGCTAAACACTATTCGGAGTCAGGGGGTGGGACAACAGGAAGGGGAGGAACTACAGGAGGATTCATATGCGCAAGACACAACAACATCACCAAGGTCCAGACGTTCATCATCACCAATGCGGCAGGCATGGGACCATGGGGGACAGGGATCAACATGGGCGCATGGTAGCAGGCGAAATGTTGAGGAAGGTGCAGGAGAACATGAAGAAATGGAGGACGAACTGTCCATGGACATGGAAGACTCAGCGGATGAGGGAGACCTTGGTCAAATTTAAGTTGAAAGAGGTTGGGGGGAGATGTCTGAGGAAGAAAGAACGGTTAGCACCTCTATGCCACAAACACAGCGTGGACTTGGTCCGCATGGCTGCGCAAGACACATGAGCGCCTTCTTGATGCACTACCTCCAACATGACCCTCGTATTGTCAAAATTAGAAGTGATGATGACTACTGGCTTGCCACACTATTAGATCCCTGGTACAAGTCCAAATTTTGTGACATAATTCCAGCCATAGAAAGGGACGCACGTATGCAGGAGTATCAGCAGAAGCTGTTACTCGATCTTAGCTCGGCTTTTCCACCAAACAACCGTGCAGGTGCAGGGAGTGAATCTCCCAGTTGTAACTTGACAAACATGGGACAGTCTCGTCATCTTCAACAGTCTACCCGTACCAGTAGCACCGCATCTGTTGCTGGTAACAGCAATTTTATGGAATCTTTTCATAATTTTTTTAGACCGTCCTTTGCAAGGCCACCAGAGACAACAAGTCTGACACATAGTCAATGGCTGGAGAGGATTATACAGGAGTATCTCCAAATGAACATCGATGCCATGACTTTGGAAATGGAGCCTTGCTCATTTTGGGCTTCAAATCTTGAAAAATGGCCAGAGCTCTCCACTTACGCCTTGGAGATTTTGTCGTGTCCAGCTGCCAGCGTTGTCTCTGAACGTGTCTTCAGTGCTGCTGGGTGTGTGCTAACAGATAAGCGCACGCGTCTGTCCAGTGACAATGTGGACAGACTAACGTTCATCAAAATGAACAAGTCATGGATCCACAAGGAATTTACTACCCCTGTGTCATCCTGGGGAGAGTAAATGCTTGTGGATTTGGAATGTGCTTGATGCAAATCAAAACATCCTGTTTGCAACTAGGGCACAAGTGCTGCCACTGAATGGGTGGGTGTGTGTGGGGCACAATTTTTGGAAAAAAAGGGAGACTCCGCTTGGAGTAACCCTTGATTGCTGTGTTTTTTAAAAGGAGCCAAGATGAACAAGTCATGGTTCAGCAAAGACTTTGCTACCTACCCCGGTGCAATCCTGAGGACGCAAAAGGATGGCGTATTTTTGAATGTGCTTGATGCAAATCTAGCTGTGAAGTGTACAACTGGGGCACAAGTGCTGCCACTGAAGGGGTGGGTGTGTGTGTGTGTGTGGCCCAATTTTTGGAAAAAAGGGAGAACTCCGCTTGGAGTCACTTTGTGGTGTTTTACATGATTTTAGAAGGGCGTGCCATGCCTATATCTGTGTCTCCTCCTCTTTTTCCTTGTCCAGCTCTTTTGTTTTCGCATGAGTATATGTCCTTGTCACTTTCCCATGTGTTTGTGTTGTGTTGTGAGTTGTTTGTCACCTTTTGGACACCTTTGAGGGTGTTTTCTAGGTGTTTTTATGTGTTTGTGATTGCCTGCCATTGTTTCCTATGCGGTTCGAGTTCGGTTCGTCGAATGTTCGACGAACCGAACACGAACGAGACCTCCGTTCAGCGAACCGAACTCGAGCCGAACCGGGACCGGTTCGCTCATCTCTAGTGGTTACACTAATAATAGGAAATTGTCTTTTTAGCAGTTACAGCACAATGGTGCTGCACAGAGCTTTGTAGATTCATTACTTGGCAATGGCAAAAGGGTTTGATATTTAACCCCTTCACAAGCAGCTGATTTTTCGCGTTCCGTTTTTTTTTTCACAATTCTTCTTCCGAGAGCCGTAAC